>NC_086447.1:935260876-935455876 GCF_028390025.1 Pseudophryne corroboree
CTGATTCTATCGCACTGCAGGTCATGTAAGTCCTGGGCTATGCACACACTGCACACACTGATTCTATCGCACTGTAGGAGTAAGTCCTGGGCTGCGCACACACTGCACACACTGATTCTATCGCACTGCAGGAGTAAGTCCTGGGCTACACACACACTGCACACACTGATTCTATCGCACTGCAGGTGTAAGTCCTGGGCTACGCACACACTGCACACACTGATTCTATCGCACTGCAGGTGTAATTCCTGGGCTACGCACACACTGCACACACTGATTCTATCGCACTGCAGGAGTAAGTCCTCGGCTACACACACACTGCACACACTGATTCTATCGCACTGCAGGTGTAAGTCCTGGGCTACGCACACACTGCACACACTGATTCTATCACACTGCAGGAGTAAGTCCTGGGCTGCGCACACACTGCACACACTGATTCTATCGCACTGCAGGAGTAAGTCCTGGGCTACGCACACACTGCACACACTGATTCCATCGCACTGCAGGTGTAAGTCCTGGGCTGCGCACACACTGCACACACTGATTCTATCACACTGTAGGTGTAAGTACTGGGCTACGCACACACTGCACACACTGATTCAATCGCACTGCAGGAGTAAGTCCTGGGCTACCCACACACTCATTCTATCGCACTGCAGGTGTAAGTCCTGGGCTACCCACACACTGATTCTATCGCACTGCAGGTGTAAGTCCTGGGCTACACAAACACTGCACAGACAGGAAAAATCATTCGATGGTGAGTGAGTTGCAAACAGATTTGCAGATGTCCGCTGTCTGGCAAAGTTTCTGCACGGCGTACGCGTGCATTCGCACACTTTCATGGTGCGAGTTTATGGGCGGTGACTACTGATCACAGGTACGAATTAGGCCCCAAGTTGTGCAACTATCTTTTAGTTTGTTTTCTTTTAGCAATGGATTTTTTTGCATTTAAAGGATCAACAACAGGGGGAAGAGGGTACAATACAAATAGTGACAGGACAATGACGTAGATGGACCCGGGGTGACTGTATCTGACACTTGCTGCAGAAGAGCCAATTGTTCCAGTGCCCAATGCATTTATTTTGGCTTTCCGGTTTGGTCAGTGCAGCGATGGGCCACGTGTGGCCCTCTGAGCCTTCACCTGTGGCCCCAAGCTCCTTCCTTTATTTTTTATAATGTAGCTTGTGACTTATAATGCCTGATGTTATATGTTATTACAGATATCTGTCTCTGTCTTTTAGTAAATGTATTTCATTTGATTTATTATTACCTTTACTATTGAGATTAAGGGCCGGATTCTAGCTGTTGTAATATACCGCACGGGTAACCTCTGGCTTTAACGCCTGAGGATATTCAACAACAGCCCCTTTTTTTCACATGCGATAAATTTTAAGTTAACCCATACAGTATGTTTCGGGATAAGTACCTGGAGCTATGGGTTAATGCGCTTGCGACACCCACAATAAGGGCACTTACCACGGAATGTTTGTTCGAGCTTCCCTTAGGCTCGAACAGAGGAGGTCATTCCGAGTTGATCGCTAGATGAAAATGTTCGCTGCGCTGCGATTAATTGAAAAACCGGCAATTCTGCGCATGCATATGCGGCGCAACGTGCTTTCACAACGGCCGATGTAGTTTCACACAAGCTCTAGCGAAGCTTTTCAGTCGCAATAGACGCTGCAGAGTGATTGACAGGAAGTGGGCGTTTCTGGGTGGCAACTGACCGTTTTCAGGGAGTGTTCGAAAAAACGCAGGCGTGCCAGGAAATACGCAGGCGTGGCTGGGCGAACGCAGGGCATGTTTGTGACGTCAAATCCGGAACTGAATGGTCTGAAGTGATCGCAAGCGCTGAGTAGGTCTGAAGCTACTCTGAAACTTCACAATATTTTTTTGTAGCAACGCTGCGATCCTTTCGTTCGCACTTCTGCTAAGCTAAGATACACTCCCAGAGGGCGGCAGCTTAGCGTTTGCACGGCTGCTAAAAACTTCTAGCGAGCGAACAACTCAGAATGACACCCAAAAAGTGCAGCTGCGGGCTGTAATTGAATAGCCCCGGCAGATCAACCAGCCCGTGGTTAATGATTGTGGCTAACTGAATCCGTAAGAGTAATGCGTGGCCCTTTTGAAGGCTAGAGGGCTCTAATGCGGACAGTGTTGTGCATCAGATTGCCTGTCATTGGGACAAATCATGATATTGAGTCCACAGTTACATTTTTGGCAAATCGATCCTCTAAACTTCCATTAATCGTTCACGTAAAAAAATACATTAAAATTTTTTTTTCTTGTGTTATAAAGTCATTTAAAAAGTACATAGTTGAATTTGCTATTTTTTTTTCTAAATAGAATTATAGAATTTGTTGTCACGACGTAACCCAGGCCACGGAACGCCGTTACTCACAGAAACTTTAATTTCCCCCTAATGTTTTGCTCATCGCTGAAGAACAAATGGATGGTACATGGAATATACAGCACAATGTCTTATGGCCGTCCCATCAATATCTTTCCCCTCTGCTCTCCTTCTATAATGGTAATATGATTTGTTTTTATTCCTCAAGCCCAAATTTTTTATATATATATATATATATATATATATATATATATATTATTTTTTTTTAAATGGAATTTCCGAATGCAAAGTGATGGAACTGGAGAGGAGAGAAAGGTATAATCCAAAGATATAGATGTTATCAAACATGTATTCATAAAAATTGGCAGTAAGAAGCCGCGGACATCATATATTCAGAGAGACGGAAAGCAAGCAATAACTCTTTCTCTGAAATGTCTGTCGATGTGTCAGGATCTTAAATGAATTTATTGCCCTTTAGCAGTAGCAAGATGAAATTCCACTGTCACTAGTCGCTACATAGACACAAACACATCAGGCCGTTATGATGGGAGCGCAGCTCCTTTATGCGGCAGAGACATTTCCAGCATTGCCCGATTCCTCATCGCCTAGCACCTTTTAATTTCTGAAAGAGCCACGCTTGAAAATCTTAATTAATTGTTCCATACTGCTTCAGGATCATTATGCAATGTAATAAAGGCCGTGTAATTATGAAATTTTACAGCCATTACCAGGGCTGATGGCTCGTATTTCATCATCAGCCGGAGCCAATGGCTTTTAGCCACTCTGCTCTCCTTTGATGAACTACACGCAGATCTATCAGAGACCAAACAGTCTCCAGCCAAGGCGACTATAATAGCTACCAACAGATAAAGCCATACATATGAACCACTATAAATCTGCACACAAGTGCAGGCTCCTTGCCCGGGGGATGATGAAGAGGAAGGATGTCCGGCTCTTGGGGGGGAGATGACTGAATAAAGGGCTTCCACGTCTTCCCCCCTCGTGCTCTGTGTGATTTTGTTAAGAGGCCGATTCTTACTTGAAGGTCTCGGCCATCAAAAAAAATCAAAGGAAAGAAGATCGATGAGGTTGTCGTCCGACTAAGAGATAGAAGACGCGGCATTATTCTTCCCTACACTTGCCTGAATAAGAGTCATGGACGTGTGGCGCACATTTAAGGCACAGCCCTCGGCCGAGACATTAAAGAGGGAACAATAAACGTGTACTATTTAAACGCTGGTGTTTAAAGAAGGAGAACGGGTGTAAAAGCCGACCAAAATTTGGGTTTGGGGCTCCCAACCTTCAACTTTATTTAACCTTGATTTAAATACGGTTATATTGTAGCAACTGAACGACTTATATTGTAGCAACACCGGCGCTTTCATCCGGGGGCCCCCCTTAAAGTTTGAGGAGTTTTGGCGAATGCCACCCCGGCCCTGGGAATGGACCTGTTTGCGCTAAGGACTATTCATGGATTTAATGATTAGCCGGCGTTTAATAATTCATATTATGTTGTAATTATGCTTTTTACACACTGTGTTAAATAAAATCCCTTTTTTCCTTCAGTGGTTTTGGAACATTTTTTTTTTCTTTAATTCAGGCAAATAAATGAAAGATTTCAGGGTGAGAGGCTTGTTGGATAGGAAATTAATAGACCACGAAATCACCAGCAGGCAATTTGAAATTAATTAAGCAAGCTTATCAAGCTTTTAAGTGCATAAAAAGGCTAAAATAAATAAAAAAAGTATTGAAAACTAAAGAGAATCACGTTGTAAATGAAGGCGAGTATATGTCGTATATGAATATAATGAATATACTGTGTATATATACACACATATATATATATATATTTAAAGTTCACACATACACACACATATATTACATATACATTTATTACATTATTTATATAGCACATACAATCTGCAGCACTTTCCACAGTATATGCAGCCATTCACATCAGTCGCTGCCCCAGTGGGGCTTATATGCCCTACCACAGGGGCGTACACACACACACATATACACACACACACATATATACACGCACCCGCGCACACACACATATATATACACGCAACCGTGCACACACATATATACACGCACGCGCGCACACACACACACACACACACATATATATATATATATATATACACGCACCCGTGCACGCACACACACATATATACACGCACGCGCGCACACACACACACAAGGGTTCGGTCTTGTCAGTAGACAGTTAACCTATCAGTATGTTTTTGATTGTAGAAGCAACACGGAGCATGTGGAGGAAACTGTGCAAACAAGGGCTGGACATACAAACTCCACACAAATAAGTCCCTGTTGTAACTGAAACGTGCCGAAGCATAACCAGTGCGCCATTGTGCTCCATATATATGTGCTACTAAATGCAAGGAGCTCTTCCCTAATCAAATGCAGGGGCCATCACTTCCACCCCCAGGCCTTGCACCCTGGGCTACGGCACCGCTCGCACACCCCTCCCTGACGGCCCTGCATACATAACCTGGAGCTATTACAGGTGATTCTACGTTGTATGCACCTCAGCTGTATCTCCACATGTGCCTGAGTGGGCAGAGACGGATTAAGGCGCCGGAAGGCCCGGGCACTAGGTGCATGCTGGGAGAGATGAAGACCACTGAACATATGGGGGTGGGGTCTAGTAAATACAGGTAAGTATAGGAATTTATGTAAGTGACCAAAATGCAGCAGACTTGATTGAGCTCATATGGAACAGAACCAGATTGTTGAACGAAATTCAGAGCCATGTGCGCGGCGAGCCTGCAGAACGGTCGTGTGAAGTCTCTCCATGACCAACCTCATCCCCCCCCCCCCCCATAGAGGCTTTGCAGGAAAAGGAGCAAATATTTCCTATTGTACTAAACGGTGATGTCTGGCGGCACAAGATATCCCGCCATACGTTTCTCTGGCGGAACCTCACTATGTAAACCTACAGCGTGTACTGTGCACCCATACAATAATTACTAACATGCCCACTCACTGCCTTGTCTACTAGTTATGATACACGCATTCAGCAACTTGTAGCAACTCAGATAAAGCACATTATTCATGAAGCGCCGGTCATCAATATCCCAGTATAATCTGGACTCAAACACATTATTAGTTTATAGCACACACACACACACACACACACACACACACACACACACTACACACACAGTACACGCACAATGCACTCACACACTTACAGAACACACACATATATGATACAAATACAGTACACATGTGTACAAAATACTCACATAGTTACAAAACATAAACACACACATATACCATACACGCACAATAAGCACACATGTACTGTATATACAATATCCTCACACACAGTACTTACAGAACACACACACACAAAATACAAACACAATACACACATGGAAATACACTCACATAATTACTTACAGGACACACATATATACAATACACTCACACAGTCACAAAACGCACACACATTTTCCCCGGCTTACAGTGTAGCTCAGTTATTTTTAAAACAGAAGAAGAAAAATCAATTCTTGTTGACACTAACAAAAATTACATTATTAGTTTTCCACAATTTTCCTCCACTAGATATCTGTCCTGCGTCCCAGGGGCCTCCTCAGTCATCTCCCCAGGCCTAAACCTCTCAATCTGACTAACCAGGTATCTTGTTAACTATCTGCAGGTCGATAACGTGCAGTCCTCTCAGATCCCTTATTGGACGCTAAGTCAACGACCCTCTTGGTTGGAACTGAATGAGTTTTATGTCAACTCTTAATTATAAGATGGAAAGAATCCATTCGGGCTCACTTGAGATTGTTTAATTCCTGAGGCTGTTTCCATACATTATTATCGAGAATTGAGGATGGTGAAACCATTATCAGGTGTGTGGCAGCTAGTGCGTGCTACAAGTCTCAATAACACTGAGTCTCTCACTTTGTATTGTGTCCCCCCCCACCCCCCACATAAGTGCCATGTTGGAGACCCTCTTCCTTGGACTTCTGACGCTATTTGGTCACAGCCACCGGTCCTGGACAATTGATTGACTGCAACACTTCTCCAACCAGCACTCATGTTCAGCCTCCGCGGATGTGAGTACATACAAGCCTGACAGGACCAATAGACACCATCTTGACTTGTGGCCCAACCAACCCCAACAGGTCATGCTCTCTATTGAACACTTGAAGTAATTAGGACCCCAAGACCCTAGTTGACTATTTCCCATTGGACTAGTGGAAGGTATGTGTTACCACAGCTGCACGTGAGCAGGAAAGGTTTACAGGTGCAGAGGTATTTGTGACCTATTCAATGCTCTGAGCCGGTCTTGCTGGAACTGCTCAGACTTAGTGCTGCTTATCAACTTGGTGAGAGGAGACAAGAGGATTGCACGCAGAGGAACACTGACCACCATCTACCATTCCCTAAGGATATCATTGTAGCTCTTAATCTGCTAAATGAAACCCAACAGTTGGATCTTCCTTCTATCATGGCACACACAGAAGACAATATATAGGACCCCCCCAGGGGCATTACCGCTGCCAGTCATCGGTTGCTCCATCAAGTGAGAGACAGTCAGTAACAAGGAACAACTCTGTGATGGTATTTTAAATAAAGGTGGCATTGTGGCAAATTTTATTTGCAGTTCTAATTACCTTGTCCACCTTTGGTCAATCTCTCTAAGTATGGCGGAAACCCCCTCCATAATTTTAAATGTGTCCCTACTGCTCAGGGTTCCATTACTACATCACAGAACTGGGCCATGGCTCCGTTACCATCCAGAGCTCTATCTCTGCAGCGCTTGTATGTTCTCCCCATCTTAATGTCGGTCTCTTCAGTTCTGGAGAGGGTTCCCCTTAGATTTGTCTACATGTGATTTGCATATGTTCAGGGTCCCATTAAAATGATATCCAAATGTTTCCAACAGTGACCCTGCTCCATGAAATGAAAAGGGGTCCGTCGCTTGTACCCTGATCCCAATACCAGACCTCATTGAGCATCTACGGGTATCTCCTACCCAGAAAGAACCCTCCTTCCACTGTTGGACAGCAGAACTGAATAGAACGCTTGTATAAGTGTCGCTGTTGCTATGCCCCTCTATAGAATATATCTTTCATGATTTCCATCAAACGTAAATCCTGAATGTTAGAATGCCGACAGGTTTGGGGTTCTCTACCCTAACCCTTACCCTGGTGGCGGCTAGGGCTAAATCTAGGGGGGCTACATCTAGCGGCTATGGCTAACCACCCCACTAGTGCCTAACCCTAACCCTCCCTAATGCCTAACCCTAACATTCACAACCCCCCCCCCCCCCTTCCCCCCGGTATTTAACCTCACGATGTCGGCTGTTGGTGTCCTGGTGCCAGTCTTCTGAGTGGTATTAGGATTCCGGCGTAGGGCACCTGACCACCTGAATCCCATCTTTCCATTACCAGTTTCCAGAATGATAAGCTACAGCCAATAAAAAGGCTTCTAAGATCATCTAGTCTATGATACATATCTATAGTAAACCAATACAATTATTTTTAAGCTTGAAAAAAAAAGAAACTTTAAGCGATAAAAACTTTTCTTTTCTCCGTCAGGAAATTCTATGTGCTCGATGGGATTCACCAGCTCGTGCCTGGAAAGCTGATTACGTGTCACGCATTTTGCCTTCCCGGCCCCAGATAAGTCATTTATTAAAGTTTGGGTGTCAGTAGGACCTAGTTAGGGGAGTAGACAAGAAGCAGTGTCCATTGTAGGCTGGTAGGTGAACTTTGCATGAACCGGCGACAGGAATAATGTAGTGTGATGACAAGCCAGTTATACCTTCCACTAAATTTGCTGTCTGGAATGAACTGAAATAGTGTTTGGTTTGTGTAATTACGTCCATCTATCTTTATATTCCGGCGGCATATCGCAAATTGAAAATACTAAAAATTGACTGTTGGTTCTGATATTTAATGATTGCCAAAGACAAGACTGTGATTTATTGGTTACTTACCAATGTGACACATTTGCATCTTATTAGAGGGAGATTACTATTCCTTGAAATGCGGACGCGGCCTGATCATGTCTGATGGATTGATTTGATTTGCAAATGTAATCAAACTAATAAGAGGGAAAAAATGAGCAATAATGCCTTGTTTTTCAACTGGCAATCACTCCCCTGCCAACAAGCATGGTATTCCTGACTAAGCAATCTTTACACCGTCTCCCTGTCTTCTTCAATAAACAAAGGGACACGGAGCGCTATGATAAGAGGATAACGAGACCACTACGGATGCACGGGAAGATTGCAGACCTCTCTACGGCTACTGCCGCTGACGCGCTCTTTCAGCCCTGGCACGCCAAATAATATATCTGTCTCCTCTGCTGCAGTTTTATATTAACGCCGTCATAGACTGGAAGAGCCTGGAATAGATTGCAAGCCTCTACATGAATAAGTAGCTCTGCTATCTGACCAATGGAAACGAGGATGAGATTTATTGGTTACAGCAATTAGTGGATTTTTAAAGACCCCATAACAAATCCATATTTACCTGAATATCCGAGACCTCAAACACAGAAAACACTAGTTGGAGGTATATGTTATTATAATATTATTCTGTTTTTAATATACATTATAGGTGCAGTCAGAGCCAGAGTGTATCCTGGGAGCCCTAGGTGCCTCCATCCCGGGCTACTTACCAACCAAACTCCACCCACAGTATCTATTATATAACTTGCTATGGTGTCTGTCTGAGGCATGCTCAGTGGAACAGATGGCAAAATAAGATGGAAATAAAAGTATTAGAGGATTTATGAAAATTGGGCTCAGTGTTTATGTGTCAAGAAACAGTAATACCAACAGCGCCTATATATACTGTAGTATCTACACAGCACGCTCTCTCACTGCGCTGAAGCCGGATGCGCTGGCTGGGGAGAGCGGACTGTCTATCTCAGCAGGCAGAGTGTGAATGGTGGTCTGGCATTGTGTGGATCATTGCACTTATACCTGGGGGCAGGGATGGTCACATGGAAATCAGGTAATTGCATTTTTAGTTTTTTGGCCTGCTCCTCTCTATAAATAACAGGACCGGTCAATGAAGGAGATCTTCATAAGGCACAGAGTTTCTGCAGGTGCACAAAGTTTCCACAGTGGGCGCAGACTTCCCGCAGTGTGCGCAGAGTTCTTGCTGTGTGAGCGGAGATTCCACAGTGAGGGCGAAGTTCCCGAACTGTGCGCAGAGTTCCTGCAGCGAGCTCTGACCCGGTGGGAATTATGCAAATTCAACGTAATAAACAAAACCCTTAGGGATCAATACATTGCGAAAAATCCCCGGATAATGCGGCGGAGCGCACCGCAGGGACAGAGCTTGCGAGAAAGCATGAGATGCGATATTTGATACATCCGTGTGATGTAATCAGTGATCACAGTGTGTATTGGGTGGATTTTATCACATTCCATCCGATGCGGATGGGGATAAATCAGCCCCTTAATATCTTTCCGTATAACACTATCCTACATGTGGAAATGTAAACGATGTGGGACAGGTAAGTGGAGGTGTGACTGATGTGGGACAGGTAGGTTGAGGTGTAAATGATGTGGGACAGGTATGTGGAGGTGTAAATGATGTGGGACAGGTACGTGGAGGTGTAATGATGTGGGACATGTATGTGGAGGTGTAATGATGTGGGACAGGTAAGGTGAGGTGTAATGATGTGGGACATGTATGTGGAGGTGTAATGATGTGGGACAGGTATGTGGAGGTGTAAATGATGTGGGACAGGTATGAGGATGTGTTACTGATGTGGGAAAGGTATGTGGAGGTGTAATGATGTGGGACAGGTATGGTGAGGTGTAATGATGTGGGACAGGTACGTGGAGGTGTAAATGATGTGGGACAGGTACGTGGAGGTGTAACTGATGTGGGACAGGTACGTGGAGGTGTAATGATGTGGGACAGGTATGTGGAGGTGTAAATGATGTGGGACAGGTATGTGGAGGTGTAAATGATGTGGGACAGGTAGGTAGAGGTGTAATGATGGGGACAGGTAAGTGGAGGGGTAACTGATGTGGGACAGATATGTGGAGGTGTAAATGATGTGGGACAGGTATGTAGAGGTGTAATGATGCGGGACAGGTATGTGGAGGTGTAATGATGTGGGACAGGTATGGTGAGGTGTAATGATGTGGGACAGGTACGTGGAGGTGTAACTGATGTGGGACAGGTACGTGGAGGTGTAATGATGTAGGACAGGTATGTGGAGGTGTAAATGATGTGGGACAGGTATGTAGAGGTGTAATGATGTGGGACAGGTATGTAGAGGTGTAATGATGTGGGACAGGTATGTGGAGGTGTAATGATGGGGACAGGTAAGTGGAGGGGTAACTGATGTGGGACAGATATGTGGAGGTGTAAATGATGTGGGACAGGTAAGTGGAGGTGTAATGATGGGGACAGGTAAGTGGAGGGGTAACTGATGTGGGACAGATATGTGGAGGTGTAAATGATGTGGGACAGGTAAGTGGAGGTGTAATGATGGGGACAGGTACGTGGAGGTGTAACTGATGTGGGACAGGTACGTGGAGGTGTAATGATGTAGGACAGGTATGTGGAGGTGTAAATGATGTGGGACAGGTATGTAGAGGTGTAATGATGTGGGACAGGTATGGGCAGGTGTAATGATGTGGGACAGGTATGGTGAGGTGTAATGATGTGGGACAGGTATGGGCAGGTGTAATGATGTGGGACAGGTATGTAGAGGTGTAATGATGTGGGACAGGTATGTGGAGGTGTAATGATGGGGACAGGTAAGTGGAGGGGTAACTGATGTGGGACAGGTATGTAGAGGTGTAATGATGTGGGACAGATATGTGGAGGTGTAATGATGGGGACAGGTAAGTGGAGGGGTAACTGATGTGGGACAGATATGTGGAGGTGTAAATGATGTGGGACAGGTAAGTGGAGGTGTAACTGATGTGGGACAGGTAGGTGGAGGTGTAACTGATGTGGGACAGGTAGGTGGAGGTGTAACTGATGTGGGACAGGTATGTGGAGGTGTAAATGATGTGGGACAGGTATGTGGAGGTGTAACTGATGTGGGACAGGTAGGTGGAGGTGTAAATGATGTGGGACAGGTATGTGGAGGTGTAAATGATGTGGGACATGTATGTGGAGGTGTAAATGATGTGGGACAGGTATGTGGAGGTGTAAATGATGTGGGACAGGTATGTGGAGGTGTAAGTGGGACAGGTACGTGGAGGTGTGAATGATGTGGGACAGGTATGTGGAGGTGTAAATGATGTGGGACAGGTATGTGGAGGTGTAATGATGGGGACATGTACGTGGAGGTGTAAATGATGTGGGACAGGTACGTGGAGGTGTAACTGATGTGGGACAGGTACGTGGAGGTGTAATGATGTAGGACAGGTATGTGGAGGTGTAAATGATGTGGGACAGGTATGTAGAGGTGTAATGATGTGGGACAGGTATGTAGAGGTGTAATGATGTGGGACAGGTATGTGGAGGTGTAATGATGGGGACAGGTAAGTGGAGGGGTAACTGATGTGGGACAGATATGTGGAGGTGTAAATGATGTGGGACAGGTAAGTGGAGGTGTAATGATGGGGACAGGTAAGTGGAGGGGTAACTGATGTGGGACAGATATGTGGAGGTGTAAATGATGTGGGACAGGTAAGTGGAGGTGTAATGATGGGGACAGGTAAGTGGAGGGGTAACTGATGTGGGACAGATATGTGGAGGTGTAAATGATGTGGGACAGGTAAGTGGAGGTGTAATGATGGGGACAGGTACGTGGAGGTGTAACTGATGTGGGACAGGTACGTGGAGGTGTAATGATGTAGGACAGGTATGTGGAGGTGTAAATGATGTGGGACAGGTATGTAGAGGTGTAATGATGTGGGACAGGTATGGGCAGGTGTAATGATGTGGGACAGGTATGGTGAGGTGTAATGATGTGGGACAGGTATGGGCAGGTGTAATGATGTGGGACAGGTATGTAGAGGTGTAATGATGTGGGACAGGTATGTGGAGGTGTAATGATGGGGACAGGTAAGTGGAGGGGTAACTGATGTGGGACAGGTATGTAGAGGTGTAATGATGTGGGACAGATATGTGGAGGTGTAATGATGGGGACAGGTAAGTGGAGGGGTAACTGATGTGGGACAGATATGTGGAGGTGTAAATGATGTGGGACAGGTAAGTGGAGGTGTAACTGATGTGGGACAGGTAGGTGGAGGTGTAACTGATGTGGGACAGGTAGGTGGAGGTGTAACTGATGTGGGACAGGTATGTGGAGGTGTAAATGATGTGGGACAGGTATGTGGAGGTGTAACTGATGTGGGACAGGTAGGTGGAGGTGTAAATGATGTGGGACAGGTATGTGGAGGTGTAAATGATGTGGGACATCTATGTGGAGGTGTAAATGATGTGGGACAGGTATGTGGAGGTGTAAATGATGTGGGACAGGTATGTGGAGGTGTAAGTGGGACAGGTACGTGGAGGTGTGAATGATGTGGGACAGGTATGTGGAGGTGTAAATGATGTGGGACAGGTATGTGGAGGTGTAATGATGGGGACATGTACGTGGAGGTGTAAATGATGTGGGACAGGTATGTGGAGGTGTAAATGATGTGGGACAGGTACGCGGAGGGGTAAATGATGTGGGACAGGTATGTGGAGGTGTAAATGATGGGGACAGGTACGTGGAGGTGTGAATGATGTGGGACAGGTACGCGGAGGTGTGAATGATGTGGGACAGGTACGCGGAGGTGTAACTGATGTGGGACAGGTATGTGGAGGTGTAAATGATGTGGGACAGGTACGTGGAGGTGTAATGATGTGGGACAGGTATGTGGAGGTGTAAATGATGTGGGACAGGTATGTGGAGGTGTAAATGATGTGGGACAGGTATGTGGAGGTGTAAATGATGTGGGACAGGTACGTGGAGGTGTAATGATGTGGGACAGGTACGCGGAGGGGTAAATGATGTGGGACAGGTACGTGGAGGTGTAAATGATGTGGGACAGGTATGTGGAGGTGTAAATGATGTGGGACAGGTATGTGGAGGTGTAATGATGGGGACATGTACGTGGAGGTGTAAATGATGTGGGACAGGTATGTGGAGGTGTAAATGATGTGGGACAGGTACGCGGAGGGGTAAATGATGTGGGACAGGTATGTGGAGGTGTAAATGATGGGGACAGGTACGTGGAGGTGTGAATGATGTGGGACAGGTACGCGGAGGTGTGAATGATGTGGGACAGGTACGCGGAGGTGTAACTGATGTGGGACAGGTATGTGGAGGTGTAAATGATGTGGGACAGGTACGTGGAGGTGTAATGATGTGGGACAGGTATGTGGAGGTGTAAATGATGTGGGACAGGTACGCGGAGGGGTAACTGATGTGGGACAGGTATGTGGAGGTGTAAATGATGTGGGACATGTACGTGGAGGTGTAAATGATGTGGGACAGGTATGTGGAGGTGTAAATGATGTGGGACAGGTACGCGGAGGGGTAACTGATGTGGGACAGGTATGTGGAGGTGTAAATGATGTGGGACAGGTACGTGGAGGTGTAAATGATATGGGACAGGTACGTGGAGGTGTAAATGATGTGGGACAGGTACGTGGAGGTGTAATGATGTGGGACAGGTACGCGGAGGGGTAAATGATGTGGGACAGGTACGTGGAGGTGTAATGATGTGGGACATGTATGTGGAGGTGTAATGATGTGGGACAGGTAAGGTGAGGTGTAATGATGTGGGACATGTATGTGGAGGTGTAACTGATGTGGGACAGGTAAGGTGAGGTGTAATGATGTGGGACAGGTATGTGGAAGTGTAAATGATGTGAGACAGGTACGTGGAGGTGTATATGATGTGGGACAGGTATGTGAAGGTGTAATGATGGGAGAGGGGTTTTTGAACTTGCAGATAAAAGGTAAAAGCGTTTATTCCAACTTTTTACAAACTTGTAAAAAACAACACTGAGAAATGACTATACACAAATTTGTCTGTACCCCACTTGCTGGATAGACTGTAATGTGATGGAAAACACTTGCTGGATATTCTGTAGAACAGTTGTGTAACATTGCATCGACTGCCGCAAATGATCACTTCTAATTGCATCTTACATTTCTCGGGCGTGCGCATTAGTGCAATGTATGCGACTTTAATGAAACAAACTCGTATCTAATTGAATAAAGCTTAAAAAGTGCCTAAAATTAATTTCTAACTGTCCAGTTCCCGATTTCATTACACTTTCCATATCCTGCTTCTACATTCCCACACGGATCTATACAGTATGGTTACTGAACCCCGGATGCTGTATTCTCTATCCGGCTACCGAGCCACGCTCACCACTTACACAACAGCAAACGACACATTTACTTTGATGTGTTTAGGGTAGGGAATTTATTCAGTCATTATATATAATACAGTTTATCAATTTTACTTTTCTTCACTCACTCCATCTTGGTTCTGTGAAAGTCCCTCCAACACATGGAATCAGTTACAGGCCGTATAATACAGGATAATTATCCTATTATCAATGATTCTAATACATAGACAAACCGTCAATGCCTCCACACACAGGGACACAGCGGATTTCAGGTGAATGATCATATTTCTGAACGTTCCTTTCAGCGAGGATATTCCTGTGTTCCGCACACGTAGAGATAACTATACAATTGCGTGGGGAGAAATAACCGTTTAGGTTTTATAATTGGCGGTTAATTCTGCAGCAGCTTATTGCAGCAAATCCTCTAGTATATAAGAAGACGAGACTTTGTAGGTAAATCCTATGAAATGAGGTCACGGCGGAGTAAACCAAAAATAAAGACTTTAGCCGTCTACTTTGTGCCATTAACACAGCTTTTTCCAACTTCACACACTCATAAAGCTAATTACACAGCGTCACACAAGCTATGCTGTGGGGGGTTTTGCATACGTGTTGAGTCAGATTAAATTAACTGGATATACATGAGAAATAAAATTTAGGTTTAGGCTATGGGGAGGGAGGGTTAGAGTTATATATATGGTATATATATCTGGACCGGCACTCTCAAAGCACAATGGGGGTCATTCCGAGTTGATCGCTCGCTAGCAGTTTTTAGCAGCCGTGCAAACGCTATGCCGCCTCCCACTGGGAGTGTATTTTAGCTTAGCAGAAGTGCGAATGAAAGGATCGCAGAGCGGCTACAAAGTTTTTTTGTGCAGTTTCAGAGTAGCTCAAAACCTACTCAGCGCTTGCGATTACTTCAGACTGTTCAGTTCCTGTTTTGACGTCACGAACACGCCCTGCGTTCACCCAGCCACGCCTGCGTTTTTCCTGGCACGCCTGCGTTTTTTCGAACACTCCCTGAAAACGGTCAGTTGACACCCAGAAACGCCCACTTCATGTCAATCACTCTGCGGCCAGCAGTGCGACTGAAAAGCTTCGCTAGACCCTGTGTGAAACTACATTGGCTGTTGTAAAAGTACGGCACGCGTGCGCATTGCGCCGCATACGCATGCGCAGAAGTGCCGTTTTTTTGCCTCATCGCTGCACAGCGACCGAATGCAGCTAGCGAACAACTCGGAATGACCCCCTGTGTGCGTGTGTAACCGGCTACACATGAAGAGTTACAGGAGCCAGAAGTGTGACTTCTGAGAAACGCTGACTCTCCTCTGTGGGCTGCCATTATGACCCGCGCTCCTCCTTCCTCGATGTATGTGCCCGGGGTCACGCTCTGATCCTGCCAGAAACCTGCTGACTGGACAAAGGGATTTTATTTTATTTTTTTATTCAGGTAATTAATCCTTTCTCCAATGTGGGTTAAGCAGATGTGAGGCCGGCTATAAAGAAAATTAATTTCAATCCGTCCTCACAGACTTCTAGTCTTTTCCTAAATAAATACAATTATCTGTCTTCCCTATGTAATTCCTATCCTCTGATTGCTGAGTGCGGCTGGAGCTGGGGGAGAAATTGCGTGGAATCATGGAACGCATCTTGCCTATTTCCGCATCTGTGTCTCATCACCCGTTGTGGAACCACAAGTCCAAGCCAGGGCCATATGTAAAGGCCTGTGATCTCTATATTTCCTTACTGACAGATAAAAGTGTGACTTTTTTTTTACACACTGTCAGTAAATGTACTGACGGTTGGCAATCATGAATTGCGGCCCACCCATCCCTCCAGCATAGTTACTCGGAATATAGGCTGTTGCTAACGTCCGGAGGAGCCAATGATGAAAATACAAAGTCAAAAAGTAAAAAATAATCAGCCTACGCTGTCAGGGGGACTAGTTATACAGAGTAGGCGCTAACTACAAATATGCGTCGCGGCTTGTCGCAGAGATACATATTGTAGCAACATCACAATTTCCAAACCTGGGGGATCCAATTGGAGCACAAATGAAAACTCTGCACTTCAGCGAGGGTTCAGCACGCCACCGGCAGCCTATCGCTGCAAAGTCGTTTGACCAAAGAGCTTCGCTTTTCCCCCATTGCCGGGTATAGGGTAACACCATCTCAAGATGACCTTGCCCAGCAAAGGAAAGAAAAGCTAGACCGCCATCCCCTAAAAGGATCTATCAGAAGGGAGGAATGTCGCCCACACAGGTGGCACTGGATAGATCTTGGATATTGCTGGTGTTAATGTTTTTATAGATTGAACAAAGGCGACAAAAACTGGAGAATGAACATTTCTCCTCTTCATACATATGGAAGAGCTATAGGTAAAAACCTCTTCACTCGTGCCACGCAATAAGTGTAACAAATTTACAAGATTCAAAGGAAATTGCGTAGCTAATTAGATGAGGGTTGGGCAAATGTTTATAATGTGAGCAACTGCAGAACCTCTTACACCGCTGGCCTGTCAATCACCAGTGGTGCCTCTTACTGACCAGGACAGGAAAATGGTGGCAGGAAACCTGTTAGAGACTGAAGTAGGAGCTGCGCGATGTACTACCCTGGGGCCTATGGCGCGGTGTGGCCATTGATTAACTTGTGTTCTATCCGACATAAGCCCCTTGGCAGCTGGCTCACAGTAATACAGGCGCACATGGGGTCGCTGAGTGGGGAGACACTAACCCAGTGGTTCTCAAACTGTGTGCCGTGGCTCCCTGGGGTGCCTCAGTACACTTGCAGGGGTGCCCTGGATTGGTGCTCCAGGACCAATTTAAATTATTTATGGTCAATGTAATAGGCCAAAACCAGTGCTGGTGGTTGTCAGTCCTAAAATATGGGACAAACAGAAGTGAATTCTGCCCCTCACCACACAATTGAATGATATATAAACGCAATATATTTAATTTAATATTTCTTTGTAAATTTTCTCAATAAGAAACTTTTGGCTTAGGGGCGCCGTGGAAAAAAAATTCTGATGCTCTAGGGCGCCGTGATTCAAAAAAGTTTGGTAACCACTGCACTAACCTATGCCGCAATGTACTCATAGCTAGAGGAACAGAAGGAAGAGATGATGAACGGCGAGGAACAACAGGCACTATTCAGGCAAATTCACCTCACATAAGAACCTGTCACCACAGCACCTGGCTTCTCCGAGCTGTCAGGCCGACACTGTCAGCAGACATTTGCTAAGCCAGAAGCATATGCCGGCTCCACAGCATTCCCAGGATTATTGCCTAGACTGTGCCGTATCAATGTTCTGTAAATAGGCATGTGCTTCACATTAATACATCGATTGTGCTACTCACACACAGATGCATATACCTCTACAACAGTGCGGGGCATTAATGCGGCTTTTTGCGAGGAAACACACCTGAACATAATAACTCTCGCCTTAATATACCGGAATCAAACGCAGAGGACAAAACGCAGTATGCTAATGATACACGTACTGTAATTACCAGTATATCGGACAAATCTATTATTTAATACATTCTTCATTATATATATACATATATATATATGTATATATATATATACATATAGTACACACAGTATACAGTATATGTATATCTCTGATATATAGCGCTGTACTGTGTATGACCTATGTCATATCTTTCTATCTATTCATTTATCACTCTCTGTGGCTCATGTCTATCTATTACACATGTATCTATCTTTCTATGGGGGGAATTCAAATGTTATCGCACCCCCAATGTCCTATCTAAAGTAACAGGAGATGGAGGGGATATATTCAAATGCCTCCACTTATTGCGCCCATTACACTCGGGTTAGGCGCGCAAAGCACTTAAACCCGACTAAAGTAATTGGGCACGAGAATGAAAAGACCTGTTTGGGGGCACAAACGGGTCTCTTTACGAGCATTTCAACTCACTACCCCCTGAAATGAACTTGTCGCGCCCGTCGACAGCAACATCAGAATAGCTGCCACAAGGCGCGATCGTGCGGGGGGGGGGGGGGATTTTAATCCGGCCCTATGTATCTAAAGCTTGGTACACACTGGGCGATACACTAGAAGATATGAACGAAAACAATCTTTTTTTTTTTAAAGATCTATTGTTCATATCATATCTCAAAATATCTCCCAACCCGACCTCTCCGCTCTTCACAAGACCTGCGTCTCTCATCCACACTCATTACTCGCTCCCACTCACGATTGCAGGACTTTCATCGGGCTGCACCCACTCTGTGGAATCCCCTCCCACGCACAATAAGACTTTCCTCTAGTCTCCAAACCTTCAAACGTTCCCTGAAAACTCACCTCTCAGGCAGCTTATCACATTCCAGAACCGCTCACTCATCCTTCATAAGCTTTCCTATCCAATTATATCCCCACTGTACAGTCCACACATATCCTCACATATCTTCTCATTCTTCCTCTCGACCCCGGTTCATGATTGCTGTGTGACCTTATCATACAGCCCACCTATCTATCTATCTATCTATCTATCTATCTATCTATCTATCTATCTATCTATCTATCTATCTATCTATCTATCTGTCTGTCTGTCTGTCTGTCTGTCTGTCTGTCTGTCTGTCTGTCTGTCTGTCTGTCTGTCTTTCTGTCTGTCTTTCTGTCTGTCTATCATATGCAATATAATATGGTATAATATAATATACATTGTATTGTACACCCACACATTGGAGGATAATCAATTGTTTGGAAGGTCGGTTGGGTGTCTGTCTATTAGATAGGAAAAAACAGACACTCAGCTGACTCTTCAAACAATTGAATCCCCCCCCATTATCTATCACAGATTTTGCTGTGTATAACTCATATTGTTCTTGCAAGCGTGAATTATACAGTAAGTTACACACGGAGATTTCTGCATGTGTGTGTATGAGACCCGCCACCCCTGTCTGCAGCCCCCTCGCCCCTCTCACCCCTCTGCGGGGCTGCAGCCGTTACCCCTGAATGTCAGAGTCTATTTAGTGCATTACACTTTGCTGAATACATCAGAGGTGAATCCTCAGCTAAAAGTACAGATCTGATTTACTAAAAGGAGCTTCGGGCGACTATTAATCAATATCTGAGTGTCAGAGCTGCGGCTGTGATAGACACACATTCATTTACAGATTGTCCGGGAGATAAGGGGGCGACGGGGTGACGACAGCTGGGTGTTAGGGGCTGGCACCGCTGATCACTCAGGGTCATTACATTGGGGTGACCCAGTCATGTCCTGTCACATTAGGTGACGTCTGTTACTCAGATGGCGTCCTGCGCGCAGATCAATTGTCTCTGAATCAGATGGAGGTGAAAAAACATTGCAACAAAAACACACAAATAACTGTGACTGATGTAACTGCACATGGGGGGTAATTCAGACCTGATCGCAGCAGCAACTTTGTTAGCAGTTGGGCAAAACCATGTGCAGTGCAGGGGGAGCAGATGTAACATGTGCAGAGAGAGTTAGATTTGGGTGGGGTGTGTTCAAACTGAAATCTAAATTGCAGTGTAAAAACAAAGCAGCCAGTATTTACCCTGCACAGAAACAATATAACCCACCCAAATCTAACTCTCTCTGCACATGTTACATCTGCCCAACCCGCAGTGAGACATGGTTTTGCCCAACTGCTAACAAAGTTGCTGCTGCCATCAACTCTGAATTAGGCCCATAGGAGGTCATTCTGAGCTGATCGCTCGCTAGCAACTTTTTGGAGCGCTGCGATCAGATAGTCACCGCCTATGGGGGTGTGTATTTTCGCTTTGATAATGTGCGAACACTTCTGCAGCCGACGACACAAAAAAGTTTTTTGTAGTTTCTGAGTAGCTCTGGACTTACTCAGCCGCTGCGATCACTTCAGTCTTTTTGGTCCCGGAATTGACGTCAGCACCCGCCCTGCAAACGCTAGGACACGCCTGCATTTTTCCAAACACTCCCAGAAAACGGTCAGTTGCTGCCCACAAACGCCTTCTTCCTGTCAATCTCCTTGCGATCGGCTGTGCGAACGGATTCTTCGTCAAATCCATCACCCAGCAACGATCCTCTTTGTACACATATGACGCGCCTGCGCAATGCGGTTTATATGCATGCACAGTTTTGACGAGATTTAACCTGATCGCAGTTCTGCAAAAAGTTGCTAGCGAGCGATCAACTTCGAATGACCCCCATAGAGCACAGCGCAAAGGATGTTACTCAGGACACAATCTGCTGCATGATATATAGGCCGTGTGTAGCTGTAACATACGTTCTCTTGTTATCACTAAACGCAGACACCTGCCGGCTAACTGGGCTCCCCCCCAATGTGTGCATGTGCCGAGGGCTGGGATGTGGGGAGAACTCTCCCGGAAATATGGCAACAATGTGTGATATGAGGTACTGCCATGATGTGAGAAGGGGAATGGAGGCAGCAGGAAGCCACATACTGAGAGTTATATAGTGGGAGGAGCAGGGTCCCCAGCAGCACAGAGTATATTAGGAGATGAGTGATGTGTCAGTGAGGACAGGGCTGCATGTGACAGGGGCAGTGACATGATGTGAGGAGGGGAATGGAGGCAGCAGGAAGCCACAGACTGAGAGTTATATAGTGGGAGTAGCAGGATCCCCAGCAGCACAGAGTATATCAGGAGATGAGTGATGTGTCAGTGAGGACAGGGCTGCATGTGACAGGGACAGTGACATGATGTGAGGAGGGGAATGGAGGCAGCAGGAAGCCGCAGACTGAGAGTTATATAGTGGGAGGAGCAGGATCCCCAGCAGCACAGAGTATATCAGGAGATGAGTGATGTGTCAGTGAGGACAGGGCTGCATGTGTCAGGGGCAGTGACATGATGTGAGGAGGGGAATGGAGGCAGCAGGAAGCCACAGACTGAGAGTTATATAGTGGGAGGAGCAGGGTCTCCAGCAGCACAGAGTATATCAGGAGATGAGTGATGTGTCAGTGAGGACAGGGCTGCATGTGTCAGGGGCAGTGACATGATGTGAGGAGGGGAATGGAGGCAGCAGGAAGCCACAGACTGAGAGTTATATAGTGGGAGGAGCAGGGTCCCCAGCAGCACAGAGTATATCAGGAGATGAGTGATGTGTCAGTGAGGACAGGGCTGCGTGTGACAGGGGCAGTGACATGATGTGAGGAGGGGAATGGAGGCAGCAGGAAGCCACATACTGAGAGTTATATAGTGGGAGGAGCAGGGTCCCCAGCAGCACAGAGTATATCAGGAGATGAGTGATGTGTCAGTGAGGACAGGGCTGCATGTGACAGGGGCAGTGACATGATGTGAGGAGGGGAATGGAGGCAGCAGGAAGCCACAGACTGAGAGTTATATAGTGGAAGGAGCAGGGTCCCCAGCAGCACAGAGTATATCAGAAGATGAGTGATGTGTCAGTGAGGACAGGGCTGCATGTGACAGGGGCAGTGACATGATGTGAGGAGGGGAATGGGGGCAGCAGGAAGCCACAGACTGAGAGTTATATAGTGGGAGGAGCAGTGTCTCCCAGCAGCACAGAGTATATCAGGAGATGAGTGATGTGTCAGTGAGGACAGGGCTGCATGTGACAGGGGCAGTGACATGATGTGAGGAGGCGAATGGAGGCAGCAGGAAGCCACAGACTGAGAGTTATATAGTGGGAGGAGCAGGGTCCCCAGCAGCACAGAGTATATCAGGAGATGAGTAATGTGTCAGTGAGGACAGGGTTGCATGTGCCAGGGGCAGTGACATGATGTGAGGAGGGGAATGGAGGCAGCAGGAAGCCACAGACAGAGTTATATAGTGGGAGGAGCAGGGTCCCCAGCAGCACAGAGTATATCAGGAGACGAGTGATGTGTCAGTGAGGACAGGGCTGCATGTGACAGGGGCAGTGACATGATGTAAGGAGGGGAATGGGGGCAGCAGGAAGCCACAGACTAAGAGTTATATAGTGGGAGGAGCAGGGTCACCAGCAGCACAGAGTATATCAGGAGATGAGTGATGAGTCAGTGAGGACAGGGCTGCATGTGACAGGGGCAGTGACATGATGTGAGGAGGGGAATGGAGGCAGCAGGAAGCCACAGACTGAGAGTTATATAGTGGGAGGAGCAGGGTCCACAGCAGCACAGAGTATATCAGGAGACGAGTGATGTGTCAGTGAGGACAGAGCTGCATGTGACAGGGGCAGTGACATGATGTGAGGAGGGGAATGGAGGCAGCAGGAAGCCACAGACTGAGAGTTATATAGTGGAGGAGCAGTGTCTCCCAGCAGCAGAGAGTATATCAGGAGACGAGTGATGTGTCAGTGAGGACAGGGCTGCATGTGACAGGGGCAGTGACATGATGTGAGGAGGGGAATGGAGGCAGCAGAAAGCCACAGACTGAGAGTTATATAGTGGGAGGAGCAGGGTCCCCAGCAGCACAGAGTATATCAGGAGATGAGTGGTGTGTCAGTGAGGACAGGGCTGCATGTGACAGGGGCAGTCACATGATGTGAGGAGGCGAATGGAGGCAGCAGGAAGCTACAGACTGAGAGTTATATAGTGGGAGGAGCAGGGTCCCCAGCAGCACAGAGTATATCAGGAGATGAGTGATGTGGTAGTGAGGACAGGGCTGCATGTGACAGGGGCAGTGACATGATGTGAGGAGGGGAATGGAGGCAGCAGGAAGCCACAGACTGAGAGTTATATAGTGGGAGGAGCAGGGTCCCCAGCAGCACAGAGTATATCAGGAGATGAGTGATGTGTCAGTGAGGACAGGGCTGCATGTGACAGGAGCAGTGACATTATGTGAGGAGGGGAATGGAGGCAGCAGGAAGCCACAGACTGAGAGTTATATAGTGGGAGGAGCAGGGCCCCCAGCAGCACAGAGTATATCAGGAGATGAGGGATGTGTCAGTGAGGACAGGGCTGCATGTGACAGGGGCAGTGACATGATGTGAGGAGGGGAATGGAGGCAGCAGGAAGTCACAGACTGAGAGTTATATAGTGGGAGGAGCAGGGTCCCCAGCAGCACAGAGTATATCAGGAGATGAGTGATGTGTCAGTGAAGACAGGGCTGCATGTGACAGGGGCAGTGACATGATGTGAGGAGGGGAATGGAGGCAGCATGAAGCCACAGACTGAGAGTAATATAGTGGGAGGAGCAGTGTCTCCCAGCAGCACAGAGTATATCAGGAGATGAGTGATGTGTCAGTGAGGACAGGGCTGCATGTGACAGGGGCAGTGACATGATGTGAGGAGGGGAATGGAGGCATTGCGCTTTACAATTGGGAACAAAGAGTAAAAAAATGAGACACGGTAATAGCAGGCAGACAAATAGGTGAGAATGGCCGGCTTGCTGGCTTACAATCTATAGATATGAAAGTCAATACAAAATCGTTTCACCTCTGATCCACCCAAACTTTCCAAACCTGCTCAAGATACACATAAATGCCACCTGATGTGCGCAGACCTCGGTCTGATGCGGTTTTGCAGGATCAGAGAGGAAAGGTAAAGTCTTGTTGTACAAGGCTGAAGCGCATAAAAAGTCCTGTAACCAGGATTGGGAAAAATACTGATTGGCTAATATTGATTTTCTATTGTTCCACCTGCACCAGTTCTCTAAATACCCACCAGAGTCTGTCCACCCTCTCCACCTACCCCCATAGTCTGTCCACCCTCTCCACCTACCCCCCACAGTCTGTCCACCCTCTCCACCTACCCCCACAGTCAATCCACCCTCTCCACCTACCCCCCACAGTCTGTCCACCCTCTCCACCTATCCCCACAGTCTGTCCACCCTCTGCACCTACCCCCATAGTCTGTCCACCCTCTTCACCTACCCCGACAGCCTATCCACCCTCTCCATCTACCCCCCACAGTCTGTCCACTTTCTGCACCTACCCCCATAGTCTGTCCACCCTCTGCACCTATCCCCCACTGTCTGTCCACATTCTGCACCTACCCTCACAGTCTATCCATCCGCTCCACCTACCCCCTACAGTCTGTCCACCCTCTGCACCTACCCCGACAGTCTGTCCACCCTCTCCACCTGCCCACACAGTCTATCCACCCTCTCCACCTACCCCCCACAGTCTGTCCACATTCTGCACCTACCCCCCTCAGTCTGTCCACCCTCTGCACCTACCCCCACAGTCTTTCCACCCTCTGCACCTACCCCCCACAGTATGTCCACCCTCTCCACCTACCCCCGCAGTCTATCTACCCTCTCCACCTACCCCCCACAGTCTGTCCACGCTGTGCACCTACCCCCCACTGTCTGTCCACCTTCTCCACCTAATCCCACAGTCTACCCACCCTCTCCACCTACCCCACACAGTCTGTCCACCCTCTGCACCTACCCCCACAGTCTGTCCACCCTCTCCACCTACCCCCACAGTCTGTTCACCCTATCAACCTACCCCCCACAGTCTGTCCACCCTCTGCACCTGCCCCCACAGTCTGTCCACACTCTACACCTACCCCCCACAGTCTGTCCACCCTCTGCACCTACCCCCACAGTCTGTCCACCATCATACATCTGCTTACTGTACATACAGTATCTGTGAGATAACTGTCCCAGTGTAACACAATGCAAATCAGAAAGAACCAGTCATATGAACAGAGAGGACACCCAGGAAAGTGATGTGCGCACCAAACATGACTTCTGCTCAGTCAGTCATCTTACAATATGCCTGTAGGAAACAATCTGTTGTATAAATGCTTATATATTGTCCTTTGCAAAGACTGCGTTCTAGCAATAATGTTTCATAAAACATTAACGTAAGTGCTAACACATTGCAAACACTCTGCAAATGACTTGATAATAAAACAGAAGGGAAATCGGGTTATTCCGCCTGCGTTTCAGACACTGGTGCAATCGCGCAATCTAGTGAAGTGCAATTGTTGTAACAAATTGAGAAACTGCCCACTTCGGGCTGGATTTATTTCAATTAATGTTTTACATGAAAGGCTTTTTTTTTTCTCCACCTGAAACGAGAAAGTTGATTTCAGCTGCCTGGTTAGTATTTCCTCAAGCATGGAACCATTTGAGAGAACATTCTGTTCCGTTATCTTCCTGTTATGACGATCTATAAGAGCTTAATGTTTCCTGCCTCCATTTAGGACCAGAGGACTCTGCACATTTCTCTGAATGTCAATTAGACACTTACATTACAGGAGTGGTGCTAAAGTCATTCCAAAATGGTGATCTGGCCTCAATTAAATCTTTTCCCGTGTCCTTTGTCTTATTTCCTAGTCTCTGGAATTCCGCTCATTTAACCCTTTTAGGCTTGGCGGCCGGCTGGAGATGCGCCAGTAAGCTTACCATTTTCTGAATCAGTCTTCGGTAGGATAAGGGTCACCGCTCTCCCCCCGTTTACCTGGGTAACCTCAACTACAATTACGTTCAGAATGTCCCCCTCTGACCTGACACCTGGATCCCAGCCTGGATTGGGAAACTGGCATCCATGGCACTTGCCAGAGGGACAGACATGCGTAACACAAACTAGCAGTATTGCCCCTGACGGTCTGTGTCTATGGGATTAGTTACCGCCTCAGTCCGCACCCTGACCAGGGTTTAATAAACTAGTTGTGAGTCAGCGCCACACTGCGTTAGAGAACCACGCTGGCAGTGACGGACACAGCTAGACGCTTTTATGAGCCGCCGAGAGAATAATTCATAATATTGCTACCAAATATATTTTAAACTGTGCACAATCCTCCCCAACATCGGGGGTCATTCTGAGTTGATCGCACGCTGCTGATTTTTGCAGCGCAGCGATCAGGTAAAAAAATGGCAAAACTGCGCATGCGTATGCACCGCAATGCACACGCGCGTCGTACGGGTACAAACAGCATTGTTGCTGTGCAATGCTTCTAGCGACGATTCCATTCGCACAGCCGATCGCAAGGAGATTGACAGGAAGAGGGCGTTTGTGGGTGTCAACTGACCGTTTTCTGGGAGTGTTTGGAAAAACGCAGGCGTGTCCAAGCGTTTGCAGGGCGGGTGTCTGACGTCAATTCCGGGACCTCCGTAGCTGGAATCATCGCACAGGATAAGTAACTACAGGGCTGGTCTTGTTTTGCACAAAATATTTTTGTAGCGCTCGGCTGCACATGCGATCGCACACTTGCAAAGTGAAAATACACTCCCCCGTGGGCGGCGACTATGCGTTTGCACGGCTGCTAAAAGTAGCTAGCGAGCGATCAACTCGGAATGAGGGCCATCATGCACTCTACTAGGTGGCTGCACAAACTAAATTAAAAGGTGTAAAAATAAATTAAATTACCCAAACAAGCATATGAGTGCTGTCCACTGTGCACACACTGCTGCCATAAACAGTATGATATGTCATGGTACCTTCTGTTCTGCTTTTTCTGGAAAAGTCCCAACTACAGAGACCCACCCGCCGTTAAATGGGTGCTAGTCCCTATAGGTAGGGGGTTAGGATGTGCCATACATTAGAGACAAATTATATTGGGGCCCATATTTCAATACGTTTTAGCTACTTAAAACTTGCTGCGTATGATAAATGGGGCTCCGGCCAATCACCTCCTGTCATGTGTTTGAAAAATGCCAGTTAGGAGCTGATTGGCCGGAGCCCCGTTTATCATAAGCAGAGAGTCTTAAATAGCTAAGACTCACTGATAAATGGGCCTCATTATTTAGGGGGGGGGGGGGGGGACGACACCGTGCTAGGGAGAACCAATGCAAAATACCCGTACATATTTATGGAGCCTGCTTTGGTTCTTTTTCTGCTTACAATTACGTGACACTATGGGGGTCATACCGAGTTGATGACTCGCTAGCTATTTTTTGCAGCGCTGTGATCAGATAGTCGCCGCCTATACGGGAGTGTATTTTCACTTTGCAAGTGTGCGATCGCATGTGCAGCCGGGCGGTACAAAAAAGTTTTGTGCAGTTTCTGAGTAGCTCAGAACTTACTCAGCCGCTGCGATCACTTCAGCCTGTCCGGTCCTGGAACCGACGTCAGACATCCGCCCTTCAAACGCTTGGACACGCCTGCGTTTTTCCAACCACTCCCAGAAAATGGTCAGTTGACACCCAGAAACGCCCTCTTCCTGTCACTCTCCTTGTGATCGACTGTGCGAATGGATTCTTCATTAAATCCATCACTCAGCAACGATCCGCTTTGTACCCGTACGACGCACCTGCGCATTGCGGTGCATACGCATGCGCAGTAGTGACCTGATTGCTGCGCTGCGAAAAACGTCAGCGTGCGATCAGGTCGGAATGACCCCCTATAGTCACTATTCCTGCTTTTAATTTAAAGCTATACAAATATTTTCTAGATATTATTTGCACATCAGCCTCACTATGACCTAAGCCCCACCCATTGTTTAGCATGGCCACACCCACTATTTCCACCATACCGTCGCCCTCTGATACGTGTCCTCCTCTCTTGGAATTACACCGCTGCATAGATCAGCAATGGATTTAAGGGCTGACAATAAAACAGTCCCTTGCGTCACGCATGCTTTTAGAGACAATTGCCAAATTATTATTATCATTATTAATATTATCATCACCAGTTTGCAAGGTTCCGCAGACCTCCGCTGCGCCGGACCGGGGTAAAACAGGACATAGCCTGTAGACAAAATCAATGTAGACAGGAAAACAAAGAGCTTGGGTGATAATAATTATAACTAATGGATAACGGCGATAACCAACTTGATCCTGCTTGTTAGCCAATCAGAGGTAGCGAGAATCAGTGCAGAAGCGTTTGGGTAAAACGGTACTAGGTCCATGCATATCTATGGCAGCGCCCCCTGCTGCTTGCAGTATATACAGGCCATCTACAATGGATTACCAAATCAGACAGTAGCCTCAGCACCTGCCTCCGCGCCCTCAGCGTTCTGCTAATGAAGTTACATGTAAATATATAATCTGACACAACAGCAATGGATCCGAGCGCCAGGCGGATAATCTTCTTATCACACCGTATGAACCCTGGCTGCGACCTATGGCTGAGCCTCCTGTACAACGCAAGACCCCTGTCCCTAAAAAAGGGCCAACAGGGGGGGGAGGAAGAGGAGGAGGAGGAGGAGGAGGAGGAGGAGGAGGAGGAGGAGGAGGGAGATGAAGTGAAGTGTTCACAGACCTCCGTATCTACATAAAAGAGATTAGAGGAGACAGCGTTCCATTCTACAACTCAATCATATTGTGTTAGCATGCGCTTATCCGAGCGCGGACAAAATTGAAAGAGAAATAAGAAAAGGCTGCGACAGATAGGAAAAGCGAGGCATGAGCAATTTCCGTGGGTATAAAAGGATGGTAATGGCGGCTGCTGTCATTCTTATAAAGGGCTATTAGGGCCACCGCCGTCCGTTCTTGTGTCCTTCTCTCGCTACAGACACATATCCCTAATGCTATTGTCCCTTAGATAAGGCATGGCGCGGCTCCACAACAAATGCTGCTCGCCTAATTCCATTTGCTGATAAAAGGCGGACGCAGATGCGCATTCCCTCTTCGCCGATAACTCCTATATCTTTTTTTTGTGATCCCTATGTAAAAAAAAAAAAAAAAGACTTCATCTGGTAAAGAAAGACACAGAGAATGTTTTGTTTTTCCCATAAGTGACTTGAACGTACAGAGAGCGTGAAGGATTGCGGGGAAAGAGTCAGGGTAACGTGACACCGCCGTAATGATATTATTGATGTGTACCCGCGTCCGGCGCCGAGTGGAGGCAGACATTCTATGAGATGAAATGATATTGTAGCTCATTCATTCACAGCGAACTGGTGAAATCACGGAGGCGCGGGCAGCATCGTTTGCTCATTGCAATCCGTTATTTCCAGCTCGGGGGACGCTGCCATATCTCTGAGAGAGTCCGTCACACATTTAGGGGCTGATGTAGAGTTTGCAGTCATTTATTTTTTCTTTTATTGGTGCAAATTGGGCTTTTTTTATGCCTAGTGCGGGAGCGTAAAGCGTCCTTCCATTCTTTGCGCACATTTTGCACTTACAACTGCTTACGCTTTAGGTTCTATTTACTAAGCCTTGGTGGAGATATAGTGAACGGAGATAAAGTACCAGCCAATCAGCTCCCAACTGTCATGTTTCAAACCCAGCCTGTGACATGGTATTTAGGAACTGATTGGCTGGTGCTTTATATCCGCCCACTTTATCTCCAAGGCTTAGTAAATAGACCCCTTAGACGCAGATAGAAAACACATGGTAAAAGCAGAGCCTTTCCCTTACGGCACATTTCCATCATGGCGGCTCTCAGTAAGCACGGCTGGAAATCCGCAACGGATGCGCTTGTTATAAATATCAGAGAGACAAAGTTGCTACAAATAATTACTTACATTGTATACTGTCAGGAAGAACACGAAAGCCTGACCTGCGTAACCCGCGTTATTTTAAACAGGTCACATGACTTTAAAACTCACTGTATCAATTAATTCCAACGTGTATATATATATATATATATATATATATATATATAGTCTATAGTGTGAGACGGCAGATCCTAGTGACATATCTGCGAGTGTCAATCATTGTGTGAGTCATCCCCGCGCCGTCACTCATGAACAGTCTACGATCTCAGGCCGCGCTCATCACATTTGCCCTTTAGCATGTGGAGACCCCTCTGCAATTTGATTTTTGTCATCTGTGGCTAAATAGTGCAAAGCGCAGATTATATCACTGACCTTCCCTTATCGAAAAGCGCAGGAGAGAATTGTCCTCTTTTTCTATTTAGTCTCTTAACATGAATGGGGTCAAATGGGCGCCGTCGTTTCCAAGGCTACTCGTAGGATGGGAGAATTCCTTTCTTTCCCCGAGAAGTGAACTTAAAAATCTATTGGTATTGTCACTTGTTTTTCTAAGGGAATGATAATCTGCAGCACAGGGGCGTGCGAGCGAATGTCTATCTCCGGATGATACATACAGTGGTACGGAAATCGCATGATAGATGTCCATATATACCGGGTCCATAACTGATGAGAACAGGCGCTGTGCGCCAACACGACACTTCATACTACGCGTCAATTACATGTATATAACTGACACATGCTTATGTAGAGATGTCTATCTGTCCCATATAATGACATAGATGCGGGGGCTCCTAGTCCTTCGGTGTCCCCTGTTACCCCAATATCCCGCCACAGGGCCACAGCTGTCCAGGCATAGCGTGCTGGAACACAAGCAAGATAGCGGCATCTGGCAAACATCCCTAATACACCCAAGTGCAGCATAGGTGCCAAGCCGGTAATCCCAGGAGGGGGGATAAAATGCAATGGTTGGGACAGGGGGGTGTCAGTATAAATGACATGAGTCCTAATATAACACTAACAAATCATTTACTAATCATCAGACAATAAATAATACTTGTGTCAGTGTTATTATTTACTGTAATGTTATTGTTGTGTTTACGGATGAAAATATCATTTTCACTGATTATAAAAAACTCTTTATACACAACACACCCTATCCTACACAGCACACCCTATACTACACAGCACACCCTATCCTACACAACACACCCCATCCTACACAGCACACCCTATCCTACACAGCACACCCCATCCTACACAGCACACCCTATACTACACAGCACAACCTATCCTACACAACACACCCCATCCTACACAGCACACCCTATACTACACAGCACACCCTATCCTACACAGCACACCCCATCCTACACAGCACACCCTATCATACACAGCACACCCCATCCTACACAGCACACCCCATCCTACACAACACACTCCATCCTACACAACACACCCCATCCTACACAGCACACCCCATCCTACACAGCACATTCCATTCTACACAGCACACCCCATCCTACACAGCACACCCCATTCTACACAGCACACCCTATCCTACACATCACACCCCATCCTACACAGCACACCCTATACTACACAGCACACCCTATCCTACACAGCACACCCTATACTACACAGCACACCCTATCCTACACAGCACACCCTATCCTACACAGCACACCCCATCCTACACAGCACACCCCATTCTACACAGCACACCCTATCCTACACAGCACACCCTATGCTACACAGCACACCCTAAGCTACACAGCACACCCCATCCTACACAGCACACCCCATCCTACACAGCACACCCTATCCTACACAGCACACCCCATTCTACACAGCACACCCCATTCTACACAGCACACCCTATCCTACACAGCACACCCTATACTACACAGCACATCCTATCCTACACAGCACACCCCATCCTACACAGCACACCCCATCCTACACAGCACACCCTCTCCTACATAGCACACCCTATCCTACACAGCACACCCCATTCTACACAACACACCCCATCCTACACAGCACACCCTATCCTACACAGCACACCCCATCCTACACAGCACACCCCATCCTACACAGCACACCCTATCCTACACAGCACACCCTATCCTACACAGCACACCACATCCTACACAGCACACCACCCTATCCTACACAGCACACCCCATCCTACACAGCACACCCTATACTACACAACACAACACACCACACCCCATCCTACACAGCACACCCCATCCTACACAACACACCCCATCCTACACAGCACACCCCATCCTACACAGCACACCCCATACTACACAGCACACCCTATCCTGCACAACAGTATGGGGCCCATTTATCAATGATCTCCTTTGCAATGCGATATTAGCACCCAGGATTGCACTGCAGAATGGGGCAATGTACCTGTGCGGTCAGCCTCATCGCCATGCACAGGGGCCATTTCCGGCAGAGGGTTCCTGGGGATCCCTGCCGGAACTACATGCAGGGAAGTGTAGCGCATAGGCCGCAGCGGGATACCGCAGTCAGGAGAATACAGTATCTGTGGGAGCAATATCAGGGCTGCCATACTGACACTGTACATCAGGCAGAACGCTATGGGGGATACAGCTGCGGACCCCTCCTTCATACACTGCAGGGATACAAAACGGGGGTTCTCGGGGGACTACTTTTTGATATAAAGAGATTAAGGGGCTTCCGATCTGATAATCTGGGCAGAGAATTAAAGGTAAAACTGGTTTTGATGTCAATGAAAGAAACAAAACCCTGTAACGCTGCACAGTCGCTCCTCGTGGATTATTGTTCTGCTTTAGAGCGCGGGCGAGCGGATTATTCCAATTTCCCACACAACACTACTGAGGCATCTTCTTCTGTTTAACCAAAACTTCCCTGCGGTGGTAACGACTCTGCCGCGCGCGGCGTTCACCTGCATTGATTTGCAATGAGAAGATAGGGCTAAATGCAGTAAGTGGGCTGCAATTTAGGCGGCGGGGGATCCGAGCAGATAAATATTTATCGAGTTGGACATTATGTCTGAAGATATATACGTCTCACTTCTACCGTTACGTGCTCCAGCCAGCCTGTCCGCCCTTAAACGAAACCGATGTGAGCACCCAGAGCAATGTAATAGCTTTGTGTGCGCCCAGGCTGGGGAGCCTGATTTCAGCTGCTCTGTCCGTGTCTCCTTCTATCAGGGCCGCATGTACTAATCAAAGTGAATGGGAGTCCTGGGCTGCTGCCTTGTGTGTGACTGCGAGCATGATTGTTCCATTTACATTTGCTGGTTGCAGGTAGCAAACTAAAGCACCGGCTTCACCTGTTTACCCATCGCCAGCTTCATTTGAGCCCTTTATTAGGACAACAGCGTAAGACAAAGCAGCCTGTGAGGTGTAATACAGACTGATGTTTAAATTAGTTTACAATTTGCTTGGCTTCATCGGGTGCTAAGTCTGAACAAAGCCATTCAGAGATGTCAGCTGCGCCGCTCGCCGCTGTAACAAATTGTTGCCCGAACGATGCACACCTAATGACTTCAAATTAGCTCCACTGCGATATTGCCTGACAGTTCGTTACGATTGTTAGCAGCAGAGCTGGCATATCATGACCAATAAATTGGTTTCAGTTGGGCTGCGAAAGGGACTTCCATCAATTTGATTAAAGAAATTACTGCAGCATTCAGCGAATAAAGACAAACTAGTTTAAGAAGTGGGCAGAAGTTAGGCGCAGCGGAAGCACATTGCTGAAACTACTGGAAGCGCCCTGTGTGTAGACCCCCAGCGTCCTCAGCGTGTGTAGCTCAACCTTTCATAGACCCGGAGGCTCTTGCTGAAAGCTCTCTAGTATTCTGTACAATAGTTACATAGAAACATAGAATTTGACGGCAGATAAGAACCACTTGGCCCATCTAGTCTGCCCCTTTTTTATTTTATCCTTTAGGCAATCTCAACCCTTTTTTAACCTTAATTCTTTGTAAGGATATTCATATGCCTGTCCCAAGCATGTTTAAATTGCTCTACAGTCTTAGCCTCTACCACCTCTGATGGGAGGCTATTCCACTTATCCACTACCCTTTCTGTGAAGTAATTTTTCCTTAAATTTCCCCTGAATCTTCCCCCCTCCAGTCTCAGTGTATGCCCTCGAGTTCTAATACTTCTTTTCCTTTGAAGAATGTTTTCCTCCTGAACTTTGTTAAGACCCTTGATATATTTGAAAGTTTCTATCATGTCCCCCCCTTTCCCTTCTCTCCTCCAAACTATACATGTTAAGATATTTTAGCCTTTCCGGGTAAGTTTTGTGATGTAGGCCATGCACCATTTTAGTTGCCCTTCTTTGTACACTCTCTAATGTATTTATATCCTTCTGGAGATATGCTCTCCAGAACTAGACACAGTATTCCAGATGGGGCCGCACCAATGACCTATACAGTTGCATTATCACTTCTTTTTTCCTGCTACTGATTCCTCTCACCATACAACCAAGCATCTGACTTGCCTTTCTCATTGCTTTGTTGCATTGCTTTCCTGCCTTCAAGTCACTTGAAATAGTGACTCCTAAATCTCTTTCCTCCTCAGTAGTTTCCATTATAGTACCCTTGATACTATACTTAGCCTTTGGGTTTTTGAGACCCAAGTGCATGATTTTGCATTTTTTAGCATTAAACTGTAGTTGCCACGTTCTTGACCATTTCTCAAGCCTACCTAGATCATTAATCATTTGTTTGACCCCTCCCGGTGTGTCTACCCTGTTGCATATCTTTGTATCATCTGCAAAAAGGCATATCTTCCCTTCAATACCATCTGCAATGTCACCAACAAAGATATTAAAGAGAACTGGACCAAGTACAGATCCCTGGGGTACTCCACTGGTAACATTTCCCTCCATAGATTGCACTCCATTAACTATGACTGTCTGTTTCCTATCCTGCAACCAGGTTCTTATCCATTTAACTGATTTATAATCCACCCCCAGGCTCAAGTTTATTTAGCAGTCTGCGATGTGGGACAGTGTCAAATGCCTTACTAAAGTCTAGATATGCTATATCTACAGCTCCCCCTTGATCTATTATTTTCATCACAGAGTCAAACAAGTCAATAAGATTTGTTTGGCATGATCTCCCACCAGTAAATCCATGCTGTTTTGGATCCTGTAAGTTGTTTGATTTAAGATATTCCACTACTCTTTCTTTTAATAGTTTTTCCATTACTTTCCCTACTACTGATGTAAGGCTTACTGGTCTGTAGTTACTTGCTTCTTCCTTGCTTCCACTTTTGTGCAGTGGAACTACATTTGCTCTTTTCCAGTCCTCTGGAATAGCACCTGTATTTAGTGACTGGTTAAATAATTCTGTTAAAGGTGTAACCAGCACATATTTTAGCTCTTTGAGTATCCTTGGGTGTATCCCATCTGGTCCCATTGATTTATCCACTTTTAGTTTTGAAAGTTCTGTTAGGACCTTCTCCTCTGTTAATGTACTTTCATATACCTTATTTTTATGAATGTCCTTGCAACTTAACTGTGGCCCCATCCCTTCTTCTGTAGTAAATACTGAGCAAAAATAATTATTTAGGTGATCTGCTATTGCCTTGTCTCCCTCCACCAAATGCCCACTCTCTGTCTTAAGTCTTATTATTCCTCCATTTGATTTTCTCCTTTCACTTATATACTTAAAAAAAGTTTTGCCCCCTATATCTACTGACTGGGCCATTTTCTCCTCAGCTTCTGCCTTTGCACGTCTGATCACTTTCTGAGCATCCTTCCGTCTGTCCAGATACACCTCTTTGTCGTTATTATTTTGAGTCTATTTGTATTTCCTAAAAGCCATCTTTTTTGCTTTCACACTAGTTGATACTTCTTTTGTAAACCAAAAGAAGTTGGTCATTAAATTGGGATAACAGTGCCAAATACAGTGCATTTTGGTGTATGATATTATAAAATAAAACTGTGCGCAGTAATCTTCTTCGGGTCCACTAGGAACTGTACGTCAGTAATGTTACCTGGAGAATGTTGGAAGAAATTATAAAAAAACTTTTGGCGAGCCAGCCAGATGCAGGCATGTACGTACAGGCAAAACGCGTATAAAACATAGTGTACAACAGTGGTTCCCAAACGTTACTCACGGCGCCCTAGAGTGCCAGAATTTTTTCACATCACCCCTAGGATAAAAGCTTGTTATTGATAAATTTGGAAAAAAAATCTTACATGAAGTACATTTTGCCTACCTGTCATTCATGTGGTGGTGTACCGTTGTGCTTCTGATTTAACCACATGTTTTTTGTTTGGCAGCCACTAGCACGGGTTTATGCCTTTGACCATAAATAATTTGATTTGGTCCTGGACCACCAATTTCGAGGAACCCCTGCAAGAGCCTAGTGGCACCCCAGGCTGCCTATTCACACAGTTTGGGAACCTCTGGTGTACACTAATGAGTGCCTTGATGACATGTTTTTTAAAGCATTTTGCTTTTTATGAATACACCCTTTTGGTAGCCTCTACTAGGTTGTGCGGCAATCTAGGACTTCAAACTCCGCGCTACAAATTTTATAAAATTTAGGCCATAAAAGGTTATAGAATTATTGGATAGGTCTGTACAATCCCACCCAAAAATAAATAAATTGGCAGGTCTTGAAATGTCTGATAACTGCCTTGTATGTCAAAAATAGGCAATGCTGTCTCCAAATGGGAACATACATAATTTTAATGTTAAAAACTTTTTTTTATAATCAGTAATCTCTTTCATTCTTCCTAGTGCTTTAAAATAGTCTGCACTGCACTGTCATTGGATGCACTGGATTGTACTGTCATTGGATGCACTGTAATTAGGATTGTACTGTCATTGGATGCACTTTAATTAGGATTGTACTGTCACTGGATGGTACTGTCATTGGATGGTACTGTCGTTGGATGCATTGAAATGAGGACTGTACTACTAATGGATGTACTGTAATTAGGACTGTACTGTCATTGGATGCATTGAAATTAGGACTGTACTGTCAATGGATACACTGTTATTAGGATTTTACTGTCATTGGATGCACTGTAATTAGGACTGTACTGTTATTGGATGCACTGTAATTAAGATTGTACTGTCATTGGATGCACTGTAATTAGGACTGTACTGTCATTGGATGCACTGTAATTAGGACTGTACTGTTATTGGATGCACTGTAATTAAGATTGTACTGTCATTGGATGCACTGTAATTAGGACTGTACTGTTATTGGATGCACTGTAATTAGGACTGTACTGTAATTGGATGCACTGTAATTAGGACTGTACTGTCATTGGATGCACTGTAATTAGGACTGTACTGTCATTGGATGCACTGTAATTAGGATTGTACTGTCATTGGATGCACTGTAATTAGGACTGTACTGTCATTGGATGCACTGTAATTAGGATTGTACTGTCATTGGATGCACTGTAATTAGGACTGTACTGTCATTGGATGCACTGTAATTAGGACTGCACTGCCATTGGACTGCCCTGTCATCAGATGCACTGCCACTGGATTTGGATGCACTGTGAAGAATGATTTCATACAGATTTATAAAAAAAAAAAATTCCACTGAATACTGAAAGTTTTCCTCTAAACTAATAAACACCTTTTTCAATCTCTTGGAAATGTGTTCCTGCCATCCGCACAAAGCAAACAATTACTTATATTATTTCCAGAAATGTGTTATGTCATGTTTATATTACAATATATCCGTCTCACTACTTCATTTCCCAAAGCGCAAGTATCGAGAAAGTATTTATTGAGTGACTGCTGAGGCAGAGTGATGGGGCTATTGTAGGAAGCATGTTTCTGCCCACAAATCCCAATAAACCTTTTATTTCCTCCACTCCCTCGTGATTGCTTTAGAGGAGTAACGCCGCGGAGGTGACAGATTTGCAGTATGGAGGAATTCCTGAAGTTTTGGAGCTGCTTGTGAAATATTATTGTACAATAAAAGAGCAAAGTTGTTAAGTAGAGAATCAGAAGGCGGCAGCCGGCGTTTGCAGGATTAACGCTACAGTCATGGACGTATATCCCCGGCCGTTCAGCTCAACGCCTTTAAAAAATATTGCAGAATTTGTAGTATGGTTTTAACATGAGCCTTTTAGTAAAACATTTTTTTGTTGTAGAACTCTTTACAATGAAAGGACCCTTAAAAATTGTATTGATAGTACCCCATTGGCAGGGCATAGATAGGAAATTTTTGGGCACCACAGTAATATTTTATAAGGGCTGCCATATGCATGAAGTAGAGATTCGCCATTTCCTCCGGCTTACTGAAGCTCCCTCTACTGCTGTCATAGTAACAAACAGGAAGCAGCCTACCTGTTACCCAATCACAGGCTTCCTTTAGTGACCATGACAGGAGGGATCTTCAGCAAGCCAGAGGGGGGGGGAAACATCTTGTGTGTAGGCCCGACTGTTGCTTCTTAGGGCTTCCACAAGGGAGCTTGGCCTACCACATCTTCAGGACCCATTGCAGCTGTGCCTTCTTCTATTACCACAGTGGTTCTACCCCTGGACATGTGACTACAGTAGTTACAAATTAGGTCATAATAAGATATTGTTACTCTAATGTTAATTAGAATTTTTTTTTTTCGTTAAGCAAAATGCTGCAAGCATCACCCGCATCTAGTCGGACGGCAATAATCAGCCTATCCATTCCCTGTGCAAGAGTGTCCCAAACTCCGCCATTACAGTGCAGGATTGAAGGATATCCATGTTTAAGCACCACTTTACCCATCTGGAATCAGGTATGGATATCCTTAAAACCTGTCCTGTAATGGCTGAGCTTGGGAAACTCTGTACTAGACTGTAAGCTCTCTGGGCCTGAATCATAGTCACACGAAATCTGCACGCAAAGCCAAAGTTCATGTAGTTGAGTGAATATTTGAGACTGTGGACATGTAAGTTCTTAAAACCTATACGGTGCGAGCATTACACAGGGTGTACGCACAAACGCTGCTGTTGCGATCGATTCGGTGGTATAAGAAGTGTGGCGGAAAAAGGGGCGGTGACTGGGAGATGGCTAGGAATGTGCGCAAAAACAGGCCGTTCTTTCAGTATATTATGGGAGGGTCGCAGGCGTGTAAAAAGCAAGTGACTGCGTTCCCAGATGCACAGCCGCAGGCATAGAGGAGCGTGGTCAGACAGAGACACTGCATCTGCCGCGCTTCTTTTGCGTACGACACAGAATCAGGCTCTCTATGCCTCGTGCCTCAGCAGCGTCACTAGTCCCCAGTGAATTCACAGGCTGCATTGCTAAAAATATCAGTTCAGCTGACAAAGTGTCTGCCTCCACTGTGTGTGTAGGCGGCGGTTCTCCGCTAGGGTAAAGCGGATAACTCGCAAATATGGGCACGGATTTGTATCCCAGCATGTTTCGCCAGAGTCATCCAGAGATAATGTAGCAGGCGAGGGAAGATACATTATAAATAAATAATACGTATTTATAGTACCGAAACTGCAAATAAATAAAACTAAAGGGAGTAAATTAGCGAAACGTTCACAAATACTCAAAGAGCTTCAAGAACGGAGAAAAGTATCTGAGTGTCAGACACACGTGCCGACCGGTCATTCATATGTCACATTCTAAACAGAAGTAATGGTCTGTGCCACAATGTATTATACAGTACAAAGGATTTCATATACAAAACAACGTACACACTGGTTATATCGCATCGTGTCGGAGCAGGGATGTGTATGCACCAACACAACTAATGTAACAAGTTATTGCCCTTATTTATCAATGAGTGATACATTTCACTGTGAGTGATAAATTGCACCAGCCAACAAGCTCCTAACTGTCATTTTTCAAACACACTCTGTAACATGGAAGTTAGGAGCTGATTGGCCGGTGCAATTCATCACTCACAGTGAAATGTATCACTCTTTGATAAATAAGGGCATATATTTCTGCCCTGTTGTTAAGGCTTGTGTACAAGGCAATCTTTATTGGAGTGTCCCATGTGTTTTGCTAGAAAACATGTGTCAGCGTGACGCTGAGGTATGTCAGATAAATACATACGTGCATCTGACATAACATTGGCATAGGGTAACGCGGAATGAATGAGCGATACCCCACAGCCAACGATGGATGTTTGTATGTACCGCGGGCTGGGCGGCTGTTCTCTACATGTATCATGGTGATAGTGCCGTACCTGGAATATGCTTGGCCCAGCCTATTATTACGACCAGTTCCCGGTCAGCTAGGTCACACAGGGTGGTCAGGGCCTTGATGTCACTGTCGGGAATGGTTGGGTCAGGCATGGCGTAGATCTTCTCCGGCTCAGCCACCAGCAAATGCGAGACAATCTTGTTATCTGTAAGAAATAGACCACAGCGTGGACGATCAATAGCAGGATCTCTCTGTTTCCAAAAATACAGCAATCATCTGTGTATCAGCGTACTCGAGAAGCTTCCATACATCATGAAACGGGATGAGAGACACGGCTTTCCTGAGAGGCAGAGCTTCAAAATATCACCGTGAAAACCGCAGTTTATTACATGCTCCAAATAATACCGTGCGCTGTCATACGTCTTTCACTATTATTATTTTTTTTCCGAGCATCTGAGTTATTAGGAAATCATCCAGTTTTATGTTCCGGCCGTGATATAATGCAAAAAGTATTAAATGAATAAAATTCCCACACGTGCTGTAACAGATAAAACGCTAACAAACGAGTAACAGATTACCTTCAGCATTACGGCGTGACATAACAAATGAATGTACAACGCTATATACACGCTGCTTGTGCCATTATCTCGCTGCTTATTTTTTGCCTCTGATTCCTGCCGCTGTTTTATGCGGAACGCCAGCGACGTTAGTATGCAAATGAGATGGAGGAGGCAGATTAAGCAGACAATCTGGTAGCATACAAAGAAATACTAGCAAAGGGAATGATGACATTTTGTGACTGCTTAAATGATGTTTTGAATACAGAGGAAATGACTGATCAGTTGTAATGATATTTAAGAACAGTTTGTTGCATGCACAAATGACAAACGTATACAATACAGTGTATTTTATTTACATGCAGGGTATACTGTAGGCTCACAATTCTCACAGGAATTTATCTATTTTCATTGGAGGTTGTTTTGTGACTTTCGGCAAAATCAGTAACAAAAAGCAGAAAACAATATGCAGCGATATTTAAAAAAAATTGGAATCTGAATTGGCATAAGAGCGGCTTGTGTTTATCATATTGATTGTATCGGGAACAGCTGCAAAAATCCTGGAAAAACTGATATACAGTATGCGCGTTACTGGGATGACCGTAGGACAGCGCCGCACGAGACGCCTTAAACCACAGAAAGATATTTATATTACGCACCAGAAAAGTAGAACTGGAAAAGGGTAATATTCCAGGTATTTAAAACAATCTGGATCATAATTGTCTTAAAATGTTATTTGTAAACAACCAATAACAAGACAGAATACACGCTAAGAGCATATGTGTACTACGCTAAAATATGCAGTGATGCCGAGAGGGGGGGTTACTAAATACTCGGGCCAGGGCTGCTGGAGGTGCCCGGGTCCCGCTGCCCGCCCTTCCCGAGTATACCTATACTTAAGGTCGATGCCATGTTCCCAGTGATATCTTCGGGAAGATGACGCGCGCACATTGAAAGCAAAGACTGTGCCCCCCCCCCTCATTGGGGGTTTAATCCAGCTCTGGGATCACATTACTTAGCGCAGTGATGGATCGGACTCCCCCAATGAGTCTGTCAGATATAGGAGAGAATCGGGTCAGCTGCACGCCCATGTACAGGGGTAGGAACATTAGGGCAGGTTCCCCTCGCTAGTACACCCAGATACGAGTACTGCATAGGATACAGTACTGCCTCAGCTACATCCTCACCAGGTAAGGAAACAAGGATTATGGGGGTAATTCAGACCTGATCACTAGGGTGCGTTTATTGCATCCCTGCGATCAGGTAGTCGCCGTCTACAGGGGGAGGGTATTGGATGTGTGCAGGGGTGCGATCACATGTGTAACAGAACTGCACAGACATCAGTTTGTGCAGTCTCTGCACAGCCCGGGACTTACTCTGCCGCTGCAATGATCAGGGCCGGAGCCGACGTCAGAAATCCTCCCACAAAACGCCGGGTCCCTCCTGCGTTTTTCCTGGACACTCCCTAGAAACGGTCAGTTGGCGCCCACAAGCGCCCTCCTCCTGTCAATCTCCTTGCGATCGCCCGTGCGTTTGGAAATTTCGCACAATCCGGCCGGCGATCCCCGTTGCTGCGATCTGTCGCGCCTGTGCATTGCGGTGCATACGCAGGCGCAGTTCAGATGTGATCGCAGCCTGTGAGAAAACGCACACCAGCGATCAGGTCTGGATCGGCCCCTATGTTAAAATCCCCTAAATATTTGCATCAAAACTTTTATAATGGAAAACTATTCCCTTATATTTAAGGCACGAAGGTCATTTATGTCTTTGTACAAATCCTCAGCAGTGAAGCGTACAGAAGACAAATGCTTCCATATTAATGCTCCTGACGGCAGAACGACACCTTTAGGTCTTTTTGAGTTAAATGCTTTCTCTTTCCTATTAGTACAAGGACAGCCTTCTGATAATTCTGCCCCCCACCCCCCTCCCCCCACCAGAGCGAGAGGGGCTGATGGAATTGGGAGTAGTGGTATTGAGGGCATGGAATAGCCACGAGCGTTGCTTCTACCTAGGATGGGCTTATTTAATGTTTTCCTAATTGGAATCAATAAGTCCTAGTTTTCTGCCGCCTCTCTTCTGTGTGCAACAGTCACAGAGAAATCATGGAAAAAGCTCAGAGGCTGCGCTGGGGAACATGGGGAGCTGGTGCCTCGTGCCTCGTGTGTCTGGAGTATTACTTGTGCTGGTAAATGTATCATAAAACCAACGTATGACAAAGGACACGGATAATTAGGTGCGCCGGGCTCGGTGACGGCTCCGCAAGTACCGAGTTTAGGCTTAGTACAATTGGTGTGGTTATCTTCTAAGAGGCTATTGTCACACACTGCTCCCCTAATAATCTCGCCGTGTGACGGGCTGACATCAGAGAGCGCGACTGAAGCTCGCGCCGCTCGTAATCGCTTTTTCATAAGTGACACTGTCAACAATGACAAAACTCAATAACTGAAAGGAGGGTAATCTCTGCCTCGCAAAATCCAGCGGAATTAAACCTCTAATGAAATTAAGCATTACGGTTCTCTACGTTTTACAGTATTATGAGAAAGTTTTCATTATAATGCATCAAATCTGCTTAATGCGACCCTAAAATGTATTTACAGAATGGTGGAACAGCTTAGGCGAGCCGCGGATGCCAGATTGGACAATTGGAAGGTATAATCAGCGTAATGTTTTTTGGAAAGGGAAAGAGAAGCTATTGCCATATGTTCACTCAAGCCTTCATTTCATGTAAAACTGCTGCTTTTTTCCTTTGATGGAGCTAAAATATCCTAGTGCGTATATTGTTCTGTTTGGTACGGGAGGAGCTGGCGCTTTCCATACACTGAAAGAACGAGTGACCCCTCTTAGGGTATTAGTGCAACTTCAAATACATTTTGTTGGTGATGGAATGAATCTTTGCTGCGTCTATGTTGAGTGTACAGTAGCTGAATAAAACAATGTTACCCTGGGGGTCATTCCGAGTTGTTCGCTCGTTGCCGATTTTTGCAACGGTGCGATTAAGGCGAAAATGCGCATGCGCATGGTACGCAGTGCGCATGCGCTAAGTATTTTAGCTCAACACTTAGTAGATTTACTCACGGCAGAACAAAGAATTTTCATCGTTGAAGTGATCGGAGTGTGATTGACAGGAAGTGGGTGTTTCTGGCGCGGAAACTGACCGTTTTCTGGGAGTGTGCGGAAAAACGCAGGCGTGCCAGGATAAAACGCAGGAGTGTCTGGAGAAACGGGGGAGTGGCTGTCCGAACGCAGGGCGTGTTTGTTACGTCAAACCAGGAACGAAACGGGCTGAGCTGATCGCAGTGTAGGAGTAAGTCTCGAGCTACTCAGACACTACTAAGAAATTTCTATTTGCTATTCTGCTAATCTTTCATTCGCAATTCTGCTAAGCTAAGATTCACTCCCAGAGGGCGGCGGCTTAGCGTGTGCAATGCTGCTAAAAGCAGCTAGCGAGCGAACAACTCGGAATGAGGGCCAGAGTCCAGCCAATTCACTAGCCCCGGCTAATGCTGAGTGCAGTTGCCCTAACCCGGCACAAGAGTGCAGGACTGGCCCCAGGCACACTCCATAGCTGCAGCCATGACAGATACACATGTAATTGGTCACGTTACATGTTACATCTCTCCGGAAACGTTATAGTCCATGGCTTTCAACAAACCATTGGCCATCGTGTGCAACGTATTGCCAAGCCCAATATGTTAATAAAGAAATTAACCGCCACCTCAATTGAGTCTTGGATAAAAGGCGTCTCAGATATTGCTGTGCGATGTGGCGACACAGACGGTAGCGCGCTCCCTTCCCTGGCTTATGAATTAATGGGCCTCCTAATGTATTTTCATTGGGAGGATGAATAGTCAAAGTCGTTTAGTTAGTGAAAACTGCAAAACCCACTTTCTTGTGAAATCTGACACTGGAAGCTCCAATGAGCTAATGGTCATCGCACGCAGATCGTTTCACGCACTGCGCAATACACGGAGAGAGCAGCTGTAGTGTTTGCTCTGTATAAATCACAGAGGAGCAGGCATTCCTTGCAAATTAAACTTTATTACTATGCATATCTATTAAAGGCCATTTTACGGAAGGGGGCCAGTCATGCACTCAAGCACGGGGTGTGGGATGGCAAATGCCCACCGAAAATGGACTTTCTGCATAGAGAGGGGGGTGGATTATGGGAGCCAGCATCCGTTCATCTTATTCACCTGATTTTCAGCATAAGAAAGCCATAGGAACACACAGGAAACTAGACTGAGACCCAATGCATTGCTCTGCAGAACAAATGTTCCCGCTGCTGGGAGAACCTGCGCGTTTTACTTTTATACACAACATTGCGGTACCAAACGGAGACCCGACAATCTCAGCAATATCTCTGTACTGGGTGATATCACGATATATCACAACAGGATTTGTGCATATGCTGCTTCATAGGAAATATACATTTTCCGCTTGTTATTTCACCGCATAAATGTATGATACATCTAAGCTTAGTCATGTGGGAAAGTTAAACGCTTAATGCAATTAGAGTGCCAGGCGGCTGTGAGAACGTGCCGTTCGGGGCAACCCTGCAGAGTAGATAAAGCTATCAGTATTATCCATGAATGGTCAGCTGTCTAAACTGCAGTGTGCAAAAAGCATGTAGACATTTCCCAACACTTCTGTATATACCTCAGTGATGATAACAGTATATAACGTGATTAAACAAAGAGATTATTCAATACAATTAGCTGCTGGTACACTGCATGGAACAAAGCGCGCTTATCGAATGTTGGGTTACACTTACAGTCTAACAACAGATCCTGCCGACCTAGAAGAGGGGTTGTGTATCCCCATCTAAGACATGTGGTCAGCAGCACAGTGGTCAGCAGCACATGGTATTTATTTCATATATGTTGCATATACTTACATGGCTTTTTGGCTGGCTGGACAAGCTGAGGGTTCAGGTATGGGCTGTTCTCCGCATCTATCCTGCGCTTGTACTTCTGTCGCCCTCCACGCACTCGGTCCAGACGTACGCCTGAAAAATACAAGATGGTGTCTGCGTGAATACAAGTCACTTAATTATAATAAATATATATAACAAGGTAAGCACATTCTCTCCTATGAGATAGCAGATGCCAGGTTTTTAAAAAATTGATGTGATAGAGGAGGACTTGCAGTGAGATGGGGTCCCGTGAAGTGAGCTGCAAGCTTAAATGCATTGCACAATTCATGAACTAAAACCTCATTATTACATTATTTATCCAGCTATGTATTAAAGTATTAAGGTAAATGATATTACTAAGGAGTGTGGGGTTCTCGGTCGGTATATATATATATATATATATATATATATATATATATAGAATGGGTGCGGGCCGGCACTCATTCCAAAGTCTTGAAATTGCCCTGGTGCTCTCTGGAAAAACTTTTGCAGGATATCAAAATAGAAGGCAGCGGCACTCAGGGAGTTTTAAATCAAATGGCTGTATTCAATACATGCAAGGAAGCTGACGTTTCGGGGCTCACACGCCCCCCCCTTGTCAAGGTGTGTAACCCTTACACACCTTGACAAAGGGGCGGGTGAGCCCCGAAACGTCGGCTTCCTTGCATGTATTGAATACAGCCATTTCATTTAAAACTCCCTGTGTGCCGCTGCCTTCTATTTTGAGATTTTATATATATATATATATATATATATATATATATATATATATATATATATATCTCCTCAGAAAGGAGGCGGCACTAAGAGACTCAATAAATAGGTGAAAAAACGACCCGTTTTTTCACCTATTTATTGAGTCTCTGGGGTAAATTTACTAAGCTCCCGATTTTGACCGAGATGCCGTTTTTTCATCAAAGTGTCATCTCGGTAATTTACTAAGCACTAATCACGGCAGTGATGAGGGCATTCGTAATTTTTTGCAAGTTCAGGTAAAAAATTACGAATGAATACACCATCGGTCAAAACGCGGCTGTTTAAGTATGAATCTCGGTCATTTACTAAGAAGTGCAAAGCAAAAAAAGAACAAACACTGCCGTGAAAAATTACAACTCGTAAAAAAGTGCTAAAAAAAACAGACCTGCTTTTTTTATTCGTGATTGGATAGGCATGCACGGATCCATGAGATCCGTGCATGTATATCAGTGGGAAGGGGTGGGAAAGTGATTATTTTTTCAAAAAAAATTGCGTGGGGTCCCCCCTCCTAAGCATAACCAGCCTCGGGCTCTTTGAGCCGATCCTGGTTGCAGAAATATGGGGAAAAAAATGACAGGGGTTCCCCCATATTTAAGCAACCAGCATCGGGCTCTGCGCCTGGTCCTGGTCCCAAAAATACGGGGGACAAAAAGAGTAGGGGTCCCCCGTATTTTTAAAACCAGCACCGGGCTCCACTAGCTGGACAGATAATGCCACAGCCGGGGGTCACTTTTATATAGTGCCCTGCGGCCGTGGCATCAAAAATCCAACTAGTCACCCCTGGCCGGGGTACCCTGGGGGAGTGGGGACCCCTTCAATCAAGGGGTCCCCCCCCCAGCCACCCAAGGGCCAGGGGTGAAGCCCGAGGCTGTCCCCCCCCATCCAATGGGCTGCGGATGGGGAGGCTGATAGCCTTTGTTGTAAAAGAAAAGATATTGTTTTTAGTAGCAGTACTACAAGGCCCAGCAAGCCTCCCCCGCATGCTGGTACTTGGAGAACCACAAGTACCAGCATGCGACGGAAAAACGGGCCCGCTGGTACCTGTAGTACTACTACTAAAAAAATACCCAAAAAAAGACAAGACACACACACCGTGAAAGTATAATTTTATTACATACATACACACATACATACATACTTACCTTAAGTTCCCACGCAGGTCGGTCCTCTTCTCCAGTAGAATCCAAGGGGTACCTGTTGAAGAAATTATACTCACGAGATCCAGGGGTCCAGGCTCCTCGGGAAATCCAGGGGTAATCCACGTACTTGACAAAAAAAACAAAACGGTGTCCCGAGCCACGAACTGAAAGGGGACCCATGTTTGCACATGGGTCACCTTTCCACGAATGCCAGAAAGCCACTCTGACTTCTGTCTAAGTGGGTTTCTTCAGCCAATCAGGGAGCGCCACGTTGTAGCACTCTCCTGATCAGCTGTGTGGTCCTGTCCTCACTGACAGGCAGCACACGGCAGTGTTACAATGTAGCGCCTATGCGCTACATTGTAACCAATGATGGGAACTTTCTGCCCTGCGGTTGACCTAAAGTGACGTCACCGCTGAGCAGAAAGTTCCCAGCATTGGTTACAATGTAGCGCATAGGCGCTACATTGTAACACTGCCGTGTGCTGCCTGTCAGTGAGGACAGGACCACACAGCTGATCAGGAGAGTGCTACAACGTGGCGCTCCCTGATTGGCTGAAGAAACCCACTTAGACAGAAGTCAGAGTGGGTTTCTGGCATTCGTGGAAAGGTGACCCATGTGCAAACATGGGTCCCCTTTCAGTTCGTGGCTCGGGACACCGTTTTGTTTTTTTTGTCAAGTACGTGGATTACCCCTGGATTTCCCGAGGAGCCTGGACCCCTGGATCTCGTGAGTATAATTTCTTCAACAGGTACCCCTTGGATTCTACTGGAGAAGAGGACCGACCTGCGTGGGAACTTAAGGTAAGTATGTATGTATGTGTGTATGTATGTAATAAAATTATACTTTCACGGTGTGTGTGTCTTGTCTTTTTTTGGGTATTTTTTTAGTAGTAGTACTACAGGTACCAGCGGGCCCGTTTTTCCGTCGCATGCTGGTACTTGTGGTTCTCCAAGTACCAGCATGCGGGGGAGGCTTGCTGGGCCTTGTAGTACTGCTACTAAAAACAATATCTTTTCTTTTACAACAAAGGATATCAGCCTCCCCAGCCCATTGGATGGGGGGGGACAGCCTCGGGCTTCACCCCTGGCCCTTGGGTGGCTGGGGGGGGGGACCCCTTGATTGAAGGGGTCCCCACTCCCCCAGGGTACCCCGGCCAGGGGTGACTAGTTGGTTTTTTGATGCCACGGCCGCAGGGCACTATATAAAAGTGACCCCCGGCTGTGGCATTATCTGTCCAGCTAGTGGAGCCCGGTGCTGGTTTTAAAAATACGGGGGACCCCTACTCATTTTTGTCCCCCGTATTTTTGGGACCAGGACCAGGCGCAGAGCCCGATGCTGGTTGCTTAAATATGGGGGAACCACTGTCATTTTTTTCACCATATTTTTGAAACCAGGATCGGCTCAAAGAGCCCGAGGCTGGTTATGCTTAGGAGGGGGGACCCCACGCATTTTTTTTAATTATTTTACAGTGTTAAATTAAAAAAAAAAAAAATAAGAACCCCAGCACGGATCACACAGATCCGGCCGAGATTGATTGTAAAAAAAGTCGGCAGTGTTTTGCTAATCACTGCCGTAAAAATAGGTAAAAAAAACCGAATGACATCGACATCGGAAGAAAAGAAAAACCCGAATACGACAGCTTAGTAAATCCATCGTAATCAATTCAAAAAGTTGCAGTTTTACACTGTCGATGTCATTCGTGATTGAACTTTGACCTTTTTTCGGAAATTACGAATCTTAGTAAATTTACCCCTCTGAGTGCCGCCTCCTTTCTGAGGATATAGAAGGAATCACACTCCTTGAGGAAGGCACCTGAGCCAGAACCCATGTGGAGTGGAGAGTGCCGGACCACTGCGAGGAATATATATATATATATATATATATATATACATACACATACAGTATATATGTACATAGTAATTATGCAAATTGTTTGAAAATAAAGGACGACAAAGTCTAAATTGTTGGCTTAATAGTGATGTCGGAGGTGGGACGTATTCACATCCTATAGAGAGTTGCACAAAAGTTTTGCATTAATCTGCCCTTTGTTGTTGTGTTATATGTAACACATTGATCAGCCGCAGCGGAGAGAAATCAATGACCAATCTGGTTCTCCAAAACATATTTAAACCAGACGTGAAAATGGTTCTTAGCAGGGGAAGATGGGACTGGGATATTTGCTGCAAATCACTAGATGGAAAGTAGAACTAGAAGGCGGCCGCCCGGCATTTTAATAGCAATGAGAAGAAAATGAACTCTGCATAATTCAGGTGCCACCATCCCGCCTATTCTGTGCTTGATTTCATAGATGCCGAGATGGATGGCACGGGAAGGCAGCGTGTTTAATCACATAGTAATGGGACTGCAGCCGAAATTTAAATAATATAAATCTATTCTAATCAATCATTTTATTTGCCTCTTGCCTCACACAGGGATCTGTGCATAAATTGAGTCCCCTGCATACAAAGTGCGGAGAAACCACCGGTGACTAGGACCTGATCAAAAGTCCCTTTTATTCAGAGTTAGTGACGACGCTGCGCAGGTGGGGCCGACGTCCACCTCTGTGCGCCATTCCTTACACAGCTATACTTTTACTATATGGGGGGCAATTACTTATTTCATATGTCAATTCATCTGCCTCATTTGTAACTATTATATCTTAGCTTGCTCGCTGAGGGATAGAGGAAAGAGGATTCAGGATTATTGCAGCACGAGGTAAAACAAGGTGACTGTATAAGACTTGTGTGCGTGTGTCTGCGTGTGTGTGCGTGTGTGTGTGCGTGTGTGTCTGCGTCTGCACGTGTGTGTAAATTCTGCCCATCGTCCCACTGCATTTTGCATTATTTTATAGGTAACCCGCTGGAAGGTCATGCTGGAATTTGTAGCTCCACAGCTGGAGAGTTTTAGAGGAACTGAGTATAACCTGTTATATACATCCTAACGCATTCAATCTGTACATAGGGGCATGTAGGGTTAGGTTCTAGATCTACCAGACCAAGGGGGTCATTCCGACCTGATTGTACGCTGCCGTTTTTTGCAGCGCAGCGATCAGGTCACTACTACGCATGCGTATGCACTGAAATGCGCAGGCGTGACGTATAGGTAGAAAGTGGATCGTTGCTGGGCGGTGGATTTAACGAAGAATCCATTCGCACAGCCGATCGCAAGGAGATTGACAGGAAGAAGGTGTTTGTGGGTGGCAACTGACCGTTTTCAGGGAGTGGTATGGAAAAACGCAGGCGTGACCAGGTGTTTGCAGGGCGGGTGTCTGACGTCAGTTCCGGGACCGGACAGGCTGAAGTGATCGCTGCGGCTGAGTAAGTCCTGGGCAACTCAGAAACTGCACAAAACTTTTTTGTGCCACTCGGCTGCACATGCGATCGCACACTTGCACTGCAAATATACACTCCCCAGTGGGCGGTGACTATGCGTTTGCACGGCTGCAAAAAGTAGCTAGCGAGCGATCAACTCGGAATGTAGTCAAACTCCTAGACCATGCCCCCTGCTGGCCGGGGCACATAAGACCTTTCGCACACCTGCCTGGACTGCTGTCAGGGCATGTTATATGGGAAGGGGGGGGGGGGGTAAAGGGCTCCCTGGTGACGTAGGTTCCCGCGGCTGCTGTTGTATTTTCTAGAACATTTCTCCACTTACTGTAGATACACAGAATATATTCCTGTGACGGGTCATTGAGTGTTTGACACCCCAAAAGAAATGATAATGTCACTTTTATGGACCAAGCAAACGTATCGGATAATTTCATGCACTGGACTTTTGAAAAAGTTACAATTAACCCCTTGCTTCCCCTTAGCACTGAGTCAGAAGCCCAGGATGGCGTTCTGTCTGGGGCGGTCGGAGCAAGCATCTGATTGGATGATCTGTGCAACATCTCCACTTTTTCCTTTTTAAAGTGTTTAGTAAATACAGTATACACCGTTGGGGTAGCTGCGAGGTTCGGTTGGGACTGCAGGATAATAGGCTGGGAAAATATGTATATACTATTTATTGTGTACCGTAATCACACAGTCAAAGATAAGCGGGATACAACCAGCAATAACGCCGAAAGTGCGCACAGTTGTGCGTGACAGGAGGCTCTGACGGAGCCTTGCCGCTGGGGCCAATTGCCCTCGATAATGAGTAAGCCCCACAGTGACTTAACTTTCTGTTCATTTCTCCCTCTGTCTGTGTTATCCGGAACCCGGAAGAGCTCTCCCTATATTTTATAATAATAATAATACTCTGCAGAATGCACCATCTGACCCTTATATTGCTACGTATTTTGCATAGCAGCCATAGGCCGGAGCACTGACAGATTGCACAGGTTTCTGTGCCTGCAGATAACTGTGCACGGTAACGCAGCTCCACTCCCACTTTACTTTCACCACTGTTGCTAATGGTCACCCCCATCTCTGGCAGCCCCCAGCTGTCTCACTTCCAGGCCCTCCGTCAGGATTAGGGCAGGGATCCACTGTGTTTTCCTGCGGACCTGGAAATAGATGACAGCGCGGCTGTGACGAGTCCCGGCTGCTAAATTAAGACTCTGGTTAATTTAAGATCACTTGTAATTGCGCATTGAATTTCTATTTTTAATCCTGCCATGCAAAATCATTTTGTTGAACCAAAGTGGCAGATTTTTATAGTCTCCCATTGACATTAGATAAAGTAACTTGTCTGGCAGCTATCTGAATCAATTTACTGCACATCAGGGGCAAAAGTGGCTAGCTCAGGAGAAATCAGAACCCTGGCCGGGTGTCCATTAGATCCTGAGACTCCGCTGTCGCCAGACGGAAGCACGCGGGCCGCGCCATACGCACTTACTCCTTATGTGGGACTAGATCAGCATATTAGGGATGAAGACGGTAACCTGAAGTCCAAATGTTTGTAATTAAGGGCCTAATTCAGACCTGATCGCAGCAGCAAATTTGTTAGCAGTTGGGCAAAACCATGTGCACTGCAGGTGGGGCAGATGTAACATGTGCAGAGAGAGTTAGATTTGGGTGGGGTGTGTTCAAACTAAAATCTAAATTGCAGAGTAAAAATAAAGCAGTCAGTATTTACCCTGCACAGAAACAACATAACCCACCCAAATCTAACTCTCTCTGCACATGTTACATCCGCCCCACCAGCAGTGCACATGGTTTTGCCCATCTGCTAACAAATTTGCTGCTAAGATCAGGTCTGGATTAGGCCCCAAGTCATAAATCCACCGATATAATGTAACACACATACTAGAGAAGACTGTAAGCTTACGTGCCGGGTCCTTTTAACCCTATGTCTGTCGCCCCATTGTAATGCGCTACGGAGTATGCTGGCGCTATCTAGCTAAATGTTCATAGTAAAACTTGAGATGATTTGTCAAGACTACAAAGTATACACTCATACCTGAGCCCCAAACAGGTATATGTTTCCCTATGTCAGGAGGCGTCATCTACACCTACTCGGAAGCGCTGGTGAGGTATCCTGAGGACACGGGGCCAAATGTTATTTCTAACACGCAGCTGAAAATAACATTAGCCATTCTGAATAATAAAGTATACAACACTCACTGGTCTTTACTTATCCCAGAGCCCACTCAGCAGCCCACTTCCTCCTCCGCATTTATATATATATACAGTATATATATATATATATATATATATATATATATATTTCTCACTGTACTGTTCTATGGCTTCCAATATTCCAATAAAATAACCGGGATATAGTGGGATTTATCATGTGCATCTGTTCTAAGCTGAGTCGGAGCTGTGCCTCTATCACCCTAGCCACAATAGGTTAGAGCAGCAGCCGGAGGGCCACGCATTGCCCACCCCTGGGTCAGACGGGTTTTACACCCTCAGACATTGAATTTGTACATTTATACTGCACATACTTTACATAAATACAATGCTTTGTCTTGTTTTCTTTTTTTTCTGTGTTTTTCACCAAAGTCCAGGCTTCTGTAACATCCAGATGTCCCAATAAACAACCCTGCCTACATAATATAGATAATATAGAGGCTTTGGTGAAAAACACTGCAGAAAAATAAATCAATTGTCCTCTCTTACTGTTGCTTCAGTTGCGCCAAATAGCCCCTCTCGCGTGCACCAGGTCACATGCAACCCGGCCGCGCCGTGCGCCTTCTTCACTCAAAATGTGCAGCTTTATTTGCATCATTAAAACACATACATGCGACAAACTACATTGCTAGCGTACACCGATCAAACTGGTCTGCGACCGCGGCTTCTCCTCACGCCAAGTTCACCTGCGACTTTGTACATGTGTACAACCAATTCCTGTGTGGTTACAGTTGCAGCGCGGCGTCTCGACTGTACTGTGCGTGGTCTCTCGCTGCGTTTGTGATGCATCTTAGTTACGCCGGGTGTCTCACCCCACATGGCGTACACATCTGTAGTTAGGAAATGTTCCACTTGGGCATAAACTAATAGATAATCATCTTGAAGTGTAAATTCATTTATAGGGGGGAATTCAATTAGTGCCAATAGGATTCCCCCGGACGAATCCGTGCGACTCCCGCCAACGGAACGTGTTCAATATCCCATAGGGTAGCGAGCACTTTTGAACGAGAAAGGCGTGCAAGTCGGCCGGGTGAAGGGTACAAGTCAGGCTGCTGTGGACAGCATTTAAACACTGTGGCAACGGCAATACACCTGGAATTGAATTACCCCCCATAGTAGTAGTAAAATTACCATAATATTGGTCATTTCCGTTTTACCAAGTAACAGTCTATGAACAAATCATCTCATTGTGTAACCAACATAAAAGCTCTGCCAGAGATATTGTTTTGAAAGGATGTATATTATATCGTACTGTCCATCCACCCGACGCGTCTACTCCCCATAGAGACTCACAACGCAGAGATATAACGCTCTCACATCATGTCTTGATAGGCGACATTATTAATAACACAGATGCCATAATGAACAAAGCGACAAGGGGTTTATGCGGGAAATCGGCAGCGTACGTATACGGTCTGCCATTTTCTACAAGTGACATCTTATAATTCAATGTCTTCTATCAATGAATCTGACAAATGGAGAATCCGTATAAATGAGTTTAGCAAGACAGCCCAGAGCGTTACTTATTCAATAGCTCATTATTTGTAAAAAGCTATCTATAAAGCGATGGTGACAAGGAGCGGCATTTTATTACTTCTCCACATGTAGATGTTACAGGGAGCTTCTGGGAATTCTCTCTCTGTGCATCATGGACGAGCTTCAATGCAAATATATATCCATACGTCTGCTGACATTTCAGGGAGATTGTGAAGGCAACGCCTATGAGCGTCGTATGAAAGCGGACGTGCACTGCTGCGTCTGAGAGGCATGTCATAAGACTTACGTCCAAATGTAAATGGGTTCCAAAGCCGTTACCGTTTGCCATGATTTTTTTTCAAAAGTATATAACATCTACATAATGGGGTATGGTCCAATCAGGAGGATGCAGCCTCTTCGGGCCATCACGGAGACTGCTGTATTTCAGGGACAGTTGGCAAGGGTGAATATATTCTGTGCTGTACATACAATAACTATCTACATGTTGATAGTGGAGTGCGGCACTGCCCAGACTGCAAGCTACTCCTCCAAGGAAGCATCATACCCTCTGCCAAGATGGCCGCTGAGGCTAGCAACATCCACCAACTATCTCACAACGGTAATGACTTGTAAGAGTCCATTCATACCAAGCATCTGAGATATACGATAAGCTGTAACCACGTAGTACAGCATCAGATATATGTTTTTGGGGATGAACATTCTAAGAGGCACAGTTCAATAGACTTATATGGGAGATGTATCAAGCCTTGGAAAGAGAGAACATAGAGACGTTGTCCAAAGCTATCAATCAGCTTGTGTACTTTATCTAGCACAGTCTATGAAATGACAGTTATAAGCTGATTGGCTGCTTTTGGCAACGTCACCGCTTTATTTCTCTCCAAGGCTTGATGCAACTCCCCAATAGGCGTGTACCCAATTCCTTCAGCTGCTCTCATCCCCGAGAATTACTTTACAGCAACATTGCATGAGGTGCAGGGAAAATGAGCGGTGTTGGTGGCAGCAAGGTGCTGGTAAACGCCATCGCCTTGTGGCCATTGCCGCTAAGTGTTTTGTAGCACGTAGACAAGTAAAAGTATTCTTCCTGCAATTACAGCCTTGCACCAGATTTGTGGACTGAAGTATTATGCAGAAGAATAAAGGCGACCAGAACTGTAGACAACGCTGTAGCATGTGAGGGGGGTTTTAACGAGGCCTTCCAAACGGGCCTATTTAGGCGGGACAGTCCCACTTTATCGTCCCTGTCCCACCCAGGCATCACAGTGTGCTACAAGGAGGGTAGGGCAATGTTGGGAAGTCTCCCCCTCATCTGCTGCTCTACATAGCGGAGATTGGGCAGCGCTCGGCATGTATATACACATAATTATATAAAGAGAGGCAGCATTGCTTTGTTGGATCTTCTGTGAGTGCCGCCGCTTTGGAGGTGTGCATTTTCAGTTTTTCCCAGCTGCGTGGCAGTATTATATTAATGTCATATAAGTATACCAAACAGAACGACTTTATTGTTACCCGCCAATATATTGGCCCCTCCCCCTACACCAGCCCACGCAGTGGTATCTGTTAGTGCATGGGGGTAGGTCGTCAGTGCGCCCGGGTCACACATGCTCTCACTGCGCACATCTGACTTGGGACAGACCTTGTAGGATTATTCTCCTCTCACGCTCCCCGGACATCGCATATCCCTATATCATTTGCGCACGTACAGTAAATGTTCTACCAATCAGGAATTTCCGCAGAACGAATGCTATGCTAAGTGTGAGGGGCTGCGCAGAATAATGGGAGGGAACGCAGCCTAAACAAACCAGGAGAAGTGTAAGACTAGAGCCGGCACATAGCGACCTGCGCATTAATAACTTCACGCAGTAACCGCAATGTGTATTTGCTCATAATGCCGCCTGCTGAATATCTTATTATACGTGTGATCTTTTTTATTACTCTACTTTGTTAAAAGATCAAGAAGATTTAGATTGCCAGCGTAGGTAGGAGCCGGCGTGTGCGTGCGCGGCAAATAACACGGGCCCAGCCTCAGCAAAGACCAAAGGCTTCCGTGGCTTTGCCTTAAACAAGCCGCATCAGAAATTGATATAAATTGTGGGTCTTGCTGGAGACTGAAACACTGAGTAACATAAGACGGTTTAATAAAGAGCTCGCTCATCCTAACAATGCGCCAGCAAGGCGAATATGACAGCGGGGAACATCTCTCCCTGATACACTTAATCTCTTCCGAGACGGTAACCCTTCTTCTGGATGTAAGACATGTAACTCCTTGTTCCTGGCTCCTAAATAGTCATTCTGCGCGGCCTGTATATGTCACCGCGGGAACCACGCTGCCGATGAATTTTTAAAGCAGTAGTATATAGATAAGATATTTTATGTCAGCAGGAAAATTGCCTTTTTCTCATTTATTTCCCGACCTTCAAGAAATACTGAAATATTAAATCTATATGTAGCTGCCTGTCTGGCCTCGTCGCTGCAACGTCCGGGACGCAGTATCGGTAACAGGGGCTGGGTTCCTATAGATGAGTCTTACGTACCCAGGTTACTGCACCGCTCACACGGCTTTCACTGTCTCATGCAAAGGGAATCATTCTTTCCTGGGTACAATCCGGCATAGGGGGCAGCGAGAGAGACGGGGCGAGAGCCCCACATATAGACGTCTTCTGGATAGCCAAGCAGGAACCCCTAAGGATGGAGGTGACCCTTAGCAGGCCTGGGAGACCATTGGGGGCATGCAGAGAGTTTGGTACTTACTGTAGGCCACATTTAGTTGCTGAGTACTTTAATAATAAGATTTGAACCTGTCGACCTTAAGCACTGTCACCCTTTCACCTGTCGCCCTATTGACTGTCTACCTAGACCGGTCATCCAGATACGCTCTTCCAGTTCCAGGTCCTCTCTGAGTCCCACTTTCTCCTACTGTCCTCACCGTAGACTGTAAGCTCCTAGGAGCAAGAGCTACACTGAACTGGTTCTATGATAGGTGGTACGCAAGAGACTGGTATTAGCCATGTCACGGCCCAAGACAGTCACCGGTCAGTTTACTGATCACTGGTGGGTAAGTGTCTGCGGTGGCGTTCCGCTACTACTCACTGATAATTTTCCTTTGACCGGTGGCCTGCTGCAGCCGGTATGGTCATGGCGCGATCACCAGGGATCCAGCAAAGCCTCTGTAGTTTCACTGGTGACTTATATACCCCTCAGAGTGTTGCTGCACCACGCGCAGTTCAGACCCTAGGAGCTTGACTAGGATATATGGTGGATAATCTCGTTACATCCTCATCTTGCTTGTCCTAAAGACCCATAATAACCATATGAGACGCGACACAGATGTTTATGGTAAAAGAGGTCACAGCTTTTATTGATAACATGGTGGCCTAGAAAGGCACGAAGCGGCAATAAGCTCCAGCCTGTGATTACTTTATCAATTAGGGGGCGGCTGTCCACCCCCAGCACACTTGTGTGGACAGGAACCCACCACTCCCTCCTTTCACTCCCACATAGGGCAAGTCAAACCACAGCTGCCTAAAAATGGGGGGAAGCCACCTTGTGCACCATATATGGCCGCTGTCCTGCTTTACCGCCTGTCTGTCAGGAATGAGTGGGTGGGCATCCATGAGGCAGAATCACCTCACAAACAGGGTGAGGGGTATCAAAGCTTGGAGAGAGATAAAGTGGACGGAGATAAAGTATCAGCCAATCAGCTCCTAACCGCCATGTTACAGGTTGTGTTTGAAAAGTGACAGTTAGGAGCTGATTATCTGTCTCTGCGCTTTGATAACCCTACAGGCTGCTGCACATTTCATAACCACCTACCCACTTAAACATTAACCCTAACACCGCCAACTAGTCCAGGACAGTTGATGCTGAAAATCGCAAGCGTCGCATTTCCCTGGCGCTGCGCGGCTCTGACTTCTGCAAATATGCGCGTACTGTAAAAGTTTACCTGCAACTATATTCTACCACATATCTTTCAGACATGGCACAAGTATAATTCACAGGCCTTCATTTACATCATTCAGTTCCCGGGAATTCCTCAGTGTGCAATACTCGGTCTACACGTCGGCGTTTCTCTGCATCACAACGTGTCGTGAATTGGTGTGTTTTTCATGCAATGAGTATTTTTGTTGCGTTATTTGTTGTAAAGGCGTAATGTCTGTAACTATGGTTTGGGGAATATCTCCCGGCTGCAGAACATCTCGTAGGTTGTAAGAAATGATGATGGTGTAATAATATAATGGGGCTGATAGCTGACACCGGCCCTGCTGTAACTAAATCCGGCCAACAATGCATTATCATGCCGCAGTACAGGGAAACCCCCCATGTTTCCACCCTCATGGCAGTGCTCCGACGTGACATTCTATCTGTCCTCGCACCGCCTGCATCTGTTCCCAAGCTAATAGTTTCTTATGATTAATGGAAGGTTTATTAGTGATATTGCGTTACAGTCGGGTTATCTGTGTGTCCGCAGTGAGCGTGGCCAGCCCACGGCTCCGTCAGCCGGACACATCCACCCTGCGCTATCCTAACAACCCTCTGCAGGCCAGAGCAATACTCTGCATTATAATTACTTTCTGAAACTGCCTGATTGTTTCAATATCAATACCTGCCATGAAATGCCATCAAATTGTATTTTAATCAGATCCAGGACAATACCGTGGGGAAAGTACCTATTATGGAAAACATCCTGGAGGAATCTTTTTTTTTTTGTGAGCTAATCTGAACCTTTGTGTTTTCCTTCCTCTCTTCTTTATGTTGCGCATTGTCTGCTCGTTGCCTTTTTCTTTTCTTTTTTTTTTTACTTTGCAATTACCCGTGATTATTCTCTTCTGCGCTATTGTTTAGGTCTGTGATGATATTGCCTGTAGAGATACAATTGTGCAAAGGCCGATGCAGGAATAATTATACACACATACAGTATACACATATAAACATTTAAAGAAATGCATACATACATACTGTACATACACACACACACACACACACACACACACACATACTGTACACACACACACACACACACACACACATACTGTACATACACACACACACTGTACATACATACACACACATACTGTACACACACACACACACACACACACACACACACACACTGTACATACATACACACACACACACACACACACACTGTACACACACACTGTACACACACACACACACACACACACACACACACACACACATACATACATACATACACATACTGTACATACATATACACACACACACACTGTACACACACACATACTGTACATACATATATACACACACACACACACACACACACAGTACATGCATACATACAAACACACACACACACATACTGTACATACATACATACATACATACATACATACACACATACATACATACTGTACATATATACACATGAACATATACATTTACACACACCCTTTACACACATGCCTACCTGGCCCCATATAATTTATGACATATTACTACAGTTGTTTTGCAGTTCGCTGCTTACTGTGTACCCCAGGTCAACTGTGATGACTGCGTAGCAGTTATATGAGGCACTGCTGTGTGCCTCATCCTCTCAGATGAGGCACAAAGCTGCCACACACCTCTCCCGGTGAGGGGGGTGTAGCCTGGTGCAGGAGGATGAGGTATAAGGGAGCATCCCCTGCCTGCAGGATGACACTCAGACTATGCATCAATGGCTTTATATCCCCTCTATGAGGCACTGCTTTGTGCCTCAGGCTCTCTGTATGATCACCTCTCCCGGATAGGGGGATAGGGTAGGTGGGCACTGGAGATGGAGGATAAAGGTGTATCCCCTGCCTGCAGGATGACACTCAGACTATGCATCAATGGCTTTATATCCCCTCTATGAGGCACTGCTTTGTGCCTCAGGCTCTCTGTATGATCACCTCTCCCGGTGAGGGGGATAGGGTAGGTGGGCACCGGAGATGGAGGATAAAGGTGTATCCCCTGCCTGCAGGATGACACTCAGACTACGCATGGATGGCTCAGTGATTTACATGCCCTTGTTTTCCAGTGTGAGAGGCCAGTCTATAATCCGAGGCACTAACACACACAGACCTGCTGGATATATTGAGCTGTAATTAACTGCTCCAGTGAGCCGTAATTAAGGTCTATAACTCAGTCCTATCCTGCCCCCATCATTACATCACAGACGACAGCTCTTATGAAGAGTAATAGGGTGGAGCCTGGGGAGCGCAGATGGTGTTATTAGGGTACACAGACACACGTATACATGATGTCATTATAATTACTATGTGCAGTAACGCGCTCCTCCCCGCGCTCCTGCGCTTGTCTGTCGGCCATTCCTGCTGGAGGAACATCATGTTTTGCTAGAGGCAGGGTGTGAGCCGTCGCCTGCATCTGAATGGAAAGTAACGCCACAATACGATATTGAATCAAATGAAATATACAGGTGTGTACAATTCCTCCCAGCAGCCTCAGTACTCCATGCCGCGCGAGACGCCTGGCGGGAGGGAGGTTGTGTGCTCATTTTGTAATCGCAATGGGGTGAAACAAAACCGCAGACGAGAGTCTGACGCTGTGTGTGACGCACATCTGGACTTGGCGTAGCAGAGCAGCGGCGAATAGATGTTTATTCACGGGAAAGAGAGGGGCAGGGGGCATCACCACCAGCTCACAAAGCACCCGGCATACCCCCACTGTGACAAAAGTGAGGGGTGGCTCCGAATCGCAGCATTTACCGCTAGGCCACGCTCCCAATTTCGGTTGCACGTCTGGCAGTCCCTCTTCACTCCCTGACAACACTGGGAAGTTTGCTATAATACTGCTTACTATTGTATATGCACAAGGAGAAAAGTATGACTCTTGTTTGGGCGCACTCTTGTAAAATTATGTAAGTGTTAATCGATAAGTGATGTGCCTAAAAATTGATGACGTAGTCGGTGCAGGATCCAAAACCCTCCTTTCTGTATAATACTGCTTACTGCCTGGCCCATTATAAAAACAAGAAACTATGAATTGTACGGTATCTCTATGGGATGTAGTCTTGTGACCGGCAGTCAGGATACATCAATGGAGAGCCCAATGACCATTACCCCAGACTCTAGGGGGGGGATTAATGTGAATCTCATCATTCTGCCCCCCCCCCCATACCCAATGCCCCTCCCATTTCTAACTACTCCCTGAGTAGGTAAGAATCCACATTACAGCCTAAGCGAATGGACAAAGCAGTTTATCACTGTGCAACATCTGCAAGCGCAAGGTGCAAGAGGGCGTGGCAATCGGATGTCGCAACCTCTATGATGGTGACTTCTGATTGGTCCTCGCCACAGTGCCCCCCACAGCGTCAGGGAGGGGGCATATTAATCACAGGTGGTGACTCTTGCAGGAGATTACTCCTAATAATAATTTCTTCTCTCACACGGATGAATGAACTAATAGACTGATTAAGGTTTGTAAGTAAAGCAAAAACAGCACCCAACTGGACAAAACCATGCTGCACTGCAGGTGGGGCAGATATAACATGTGCAGAGAGCATTAGATTTGGGTGGGGTGTGTTCATACTGAAATCTAAATTGCAGTGTAAAAATAAAGCTGTCTAACATCCGTGGGCTACATGCAAAAGCAGCCAGTATTTACCCTGCACAGAATCAATATAACCCACCCAAATGTAACTCTCTCTGCACATGTTACATCTGCCCCACCTGCACTGCAGCACGGTTCTGCCCAGTTGTGTGCTTTTTTGCTTTGCTAGCAAACCTGAATCAGGCGCTAACTCTGGAAGTTACATACAATGACGGGGTGACAGCGCCCGCCACCCTCCGCCACACACATACAGTACTATAGCCTCCCTATGTCGCTCTCCAAGCTACTTTTCCATCGCTCAGACCATTTGCAAAGGAAATAAACGATTGTAGAAATATTCCCCCGTAGATTCTCTACAAACAGCATAATACAATATAAACACTATAACAATACATGAGGCTGATGCTGACGTACTGAAGAAAGTGAGAACTTAGGGGGTAATTCCAAGTTGATCACAGCAGGAAATTTTTTAGCAGTTGGGCAAAACCATGTGCACTGCAGGGGAGGCAGATATAACATGTGCAGAGAGTTAGATTTGGGTGGGTTATTTTGTTTCTGTGCAGGGTAAATACTGGCTGCTTTATTTTTACACTGCAATTTAGATTGCAGATTGAACACACCCAACCCAAACCTAACTCTCTCTGCACATGTTATATCTGCCCCACCTGCAGTGCACATGGTTTTGCCCAACTGCTAACCAAATTCCTGCTGCGATCAACTTGGAATTACCCCCCTAATCTGCACATCCCACTATACTATACATATATATGTTCGTTTAGAAGCCCGATCCGTTCGTCTCGCCATTACAGTATTCATCTAAACAAAATTACAAAAGGAATCCTAATAACGAGATATTAGTGACGCTTCCAGCCAGTAATTTCAGGCTGCAGCAGAGGAGATCCGGCAGGAATCAGCGTCCACGCTACAGAGAGGGGAAGTATTGTTGGTCGCACGTCGCGTTTGGCAGGGAGCCAAGCCATTAGCAATTTTAACTCTGAACTGAATGTATTTGGATTCTAAGGGATAAGTGTTGCACTTAACATTGGGTGAAGACTTTGAAATCTCCTGAAGAACAGCAAAGGCATAATTTATCCTCCGAGATCCCTGACAGGTCAGCCTGTGTGTTTGAGAAGAGCGCTGGATGCGATCAGCCTGACATAACAACGGAAGGGGGGAGAGGAGCGCGGCACGCACCTGGATTGTAAATATTTTACACCAATCTGAGTAAAATGGCAAAATAATAAAGTGCGTGACGCAGGCCCTGACTGAGGCTGCGGCATTATGTTTTGGCGCACATAAATGCACCGGTAAAGCAGCGCCTGTATACAGCTGGTGCAGTATTTCCGGGTATGGTATATAATGTGTCAGAGCAGAATCAAATCCGGATCCCCAGGAAAAAAGAACCCACGTGGAACAAAGGAAGAACTTGAGCCAAATAACGCTCACGATATAGTGACATGCGCGTAAACAAATCTGTAGCAATCTATTCCACGGAGGGACCACGCCTGCGCTGACGGGGACATTTTTTGTAAAGCTTCTTAGGTGTGTGGCGCGTCTCTGACTTCATCATAATGGGAATGATGGCTTGGGGTAGAGTGATCGGCTTGTAGTCTCCTAAGTAACAGAAACTAATGGGCCTACACACTGGACGATATCTAAGAATGATCGTTCATATCGTTCAGTCTGGAGGCACCGATGTTGAACGATGTGCGTCCCCGCGGTCGTTCATCGTTGGTTTTTTCATAATTTTTCAATGCAAGCCAATTTGGACAATAATGATCATCATTTTTATTGATCATTGTTCAAATCGCACTAATTGTCCAGTGTGTAAGGCCCATAACGATACAAAATTGCAGTGTCGCTGATACAGGGACATGACTAGTGCAAACACAACTGACAGTGCGTGCTTTGCCGTTTGAGCTTTTTGACCGCTTTGAGCACCTTTTTACCCAGTAGCTCAGAACTGTCGGAATACGTGTCTTTGCAGTTTGTGATGGAAGGGAAGGAAATACTCGGTGACACTTTAATTGCAACATGGCTGCAGTGCAATGTGCATCTCGGCTTCGTACTTCCTACTGAAAATGTAAATATTTCACTTTATTTGTCTTTTAACGTCTATGTACAGAGGAGTATTTCATTATCTTTCTATTTACTATTGATCTTGCAGTTGTTTAATGTGCTTAAACCTAGTTATGTGTAACTCCAGAGACGCACTGAATGGAGGCAGAAGACCGGGAGCCGTTTCATTAGGGTGAGTAGCGCTGGAAGTTAGATATGAATTCCCTTTTCCTGGAAAGATTACGACGATTTATGTCAACTATCATTCACTTTAGTGTATAGTCTGAGGCTGACTCCAGCAGACGCGGTTCCTTTTATAGCAATGCGAGTGTGCAATTTAAAAGGGGATAGATCATCGCAACGAGTCTTTTGTTTGTAGTGTAATAAGTTCATTTTAAACAATGTGTTTAATGTGAGTAACATTTAACGTGCCAAACTAATTTATGTAGCCGCCATTGTGCGCATTGTATCCGATTTCATTGTTATTTTGCAGACCTTTACGGCGTGATGTGCCGCTTTATTGTTAATTGCATTAAAAATTAAATGAGGCAAATCAATTACTGCTCTTCGTGGCTCCTGCATGGATCTGTAAGACAGTTTTTACAATTTCAATTAAACGAGGAGGTGGGTCTATTGTTCTACGGTAACAAACTTTCCCAACTTGGTGTCAGGCCTGTCTGAGCGGCTGATGTGATACCATCTAGGATGTATAGAGGTAATGCAGCCCCTGGTTGTGTGTATAGAGATAGATAGATAGATAGATAGATAGATAGATAGATAGATAGATAGATAGATAGATAGATAGATAGATAGATGGATAGATGAGGTTTACGCGTGCAACCCAACGTCGGTGGTCCTGAGTTTTGCAATTCCTGCTTTAATCTATACTAATGTGCCCTTAACATCACTTCTCACAATTGAATATATAAATACAGTATATTTGCCGAGCAGTGACGTCATCCTTTATATTTAGTGAATAGTGATGTCACTTTCACCACATGATGTCAGGGAACACATCCCATATTACAGCATTGAGAAACATGAATAATCTGTGTACCCGATCCGCTGCACAGATTATTTCCCAATGGAGTACAGCCAGTTATTATAACCCGTGGTATGAGGATACGGCCAGACCCCACTTAATGCTGACCGTGGGCTTATTACTTAGGTCTGAGCCTCCTAATTGCCGTTGGTGTCTGAACCGTTATGTCCTTTACTTCAGGCTTGGATGGTTTAATGGCGTATACTGTATATTGGGTGCACTTATGTTGCATGAACCTTACACTGTTATCCATAGGAATACATTTTTATAGTACCGCACATGATACACTACAAGGCGCATTATACTGTAATTAGGATGATTACCATAATAGGCTTAAGGCTTAGCACAGTACATTGCAGGACTGGGCACTTGCAAGCATTGCTGTCGCTGTTTGTGCTATTCAGTACCGCACGGCGTGTCTAGCTCCTGCGACGGTAACTACTGTATATCAGGCTGTTTGATCTTGTCACTTACTATTTGGAATATTTACTATTCACCTTCTCATTAGGGGACAAATTCAGACCTAATCGCAGCAGCAAAATTGTTCTCTAATGGGCAAAACCATGTGCAGTGCAGGTGGGGCAGATATAACATGTGCAGAGAGAGTTAGATTTGGGTGGGGTGTGTTCAAACTTAAAACTGAAATCTAAATTGCAGTGTAAAGATATCGTAGACAGTATTTACCCTGCACAGAAACAAAATAACCCACCCAAATGTAACTCTCTCTGCACATGTTACATCTGCCCCACCTACACTGCACATGGTTTTGCCCATTAGCTAACAAATTCAGATCTGACTTAGGCCTTAGGTTTTGGGAAGAAACAGCAGGTTACCCCTATTCCAGTTACAGCTGGAGAACCACATGGCCATAGGGCATTACTGAGAAATGCAGAAGTTCTTGGCAGTAGAGCTCACAATCCAGTCCTAAGATAACAGGCAGCAGGACGGGCAGTAAGAGATCGCCCCATATGCATAATATCTGCATTTTATTACGTATTACTGATGTTCAGGTAGGCCGGAGTGACCGCTCAAATTCACCTATTACTCTTGGAGCTGAACTCAGTCGTCTTCTGGTCGATAATCTCAAACGACTTCGGTGCCTGGATATAAAACTACTTGGTCCAAGTTCTTACAAAATGATGCCTCCGTTAAACCATTGCATTGGATGGGAGTCTAGCCTTTTACTGTCTCTCCATAAATTCTCCTGTTTAACCAGGCAAGGCAGCAAAACCCGGCGTGAAACATGAGTACTGTCCTGCCTTTCACTAAATGCTCAGTGTAGCTGTCACTTTATCCTGTGTATACCGCATTCTGTTACCGACGGACTTAATAAAGACACTGTCACCGGGATAGCTTTTCATCTTCCGAGATCCTTTCTCTTTCCCAGATAAGACTGCCAACCTCGCTGTCTGCGAATTAGCTCCGAGAGCGCTTTATCCTGAGACTGCGAAGCGGAAAAGGCCTGGGCGCAAAGCGGGGGTCCTGGCTCCCGGCGCCGGACAGTGTGATGGGGTCTCCCTCATTTTTGTTTAAAAAACAAAATATATTTTAGTGAATTATTATCAGTAGTGGTTTATTTACTTATAAACGCAGCTAATGAGCGCAGGCAACGAGAGGAGCGCCGGAGGACAGGCAGCTGGGAAACCTCAGGAATTCAGACTCGCGCGGCTGCTTCATGCCTGTTACACAGAGACAATGCGCACAAGGCAGACTCGCACGTTTACACAATATTCTCGCTGTCACATGTTTGCCCTGCAATCACGCTGTGTTATTGGTAAACATGCCCTTTGCTGACCCCTCATGGGCCCATTTTATCAGGTGAAAGGTTGGAAATTGTGGTATAAAGCGGAATGATTTATTTGTGTGTGTCCTTATTCACCGAACGTGTTTGCACTATACGTTTTGGCGCACGGCATAACGTCTTTCTCGCACCGCAGCTGAACGCAGACAGGATTGTAGTGTAGTGAGTACTCGCAGCCTGGACTTCTCCCGCAGTTGTGGCAGCGTACAGTTCATTTGCACGATTTTGCGTGGTGGGACGCATCTCAGTTACTCAGATTAGCGTCTTTGCTGTACGCAAGTCCACAAGTTGTGTACAGGGTATGTGTGCTTTGTGCTTTTGTCACATTAGCAGTGCGAAAAAGCTGCAAATTCAGAGAAACTACAGAGCAACGGGGCGCACTGCGCAGCTTAGTCGCCTCTTTCATGGCACGACAAACAGGGATATTCGGCGGGACCTGAGGATTGATCTGTAGGAAGTTTTCCAACCTTATTTTAGTGAGACCACGCAACTCATTTTTGTCATTATAAAATGCTTATTATGCCCTAGTTGCACTGTTGTGTTTATTGGGGCTGATTGAGACCCGATCGCTAGGCTGCGTTTTCTCACAGCCTGCGATCAGATCTGAACTGCGCATGTGTATGCACCGCAATGTGCAGTCGCGACGGACTGCAGTAACGGGGAACGTCGGTCAGGGATGGGATGGTGCGAAATTTCCGAAAGCATGGGTGATCGCAAGGAGATTGACAGGAAGAAGGCGTTTGTGGGTGGCAAGTGACCGTTTTCAGGGAGTGGTTGGAAAAACACAGGCGTGTCCAAGCGTTTGCAGGGCGGGTGTCTGACGCCAATTCCGGTCCCGGACAGGCTGAAGTGATCGCAGCGGCTGAGTGAGCCCTGGGCTGCGCAGAGACTGCACAAGATCTGTTTGTATGAGCTACACATGCGTTTGCACACTTGCACAGTGAAAATACCCTCCCCTATGGTCAGCGACTATCTGATCGCAGCAGTGCAAAAATCGCGACCCAGCGCTCAGATCTGAATTACCCCCATTGTACGCTTAGTAGCTATCATTTTGCAGTCAGTGATCTCGGAACACATGCTAAAATGCACCTGATTACATGCAGTGCCCCCCCCCCCCCCTCCTCTTGCAGAGTGCCGTGTCGGGAGGTAAGTAATCAGTGTAATTAAATTACTTTGGAGATTTTACGAACCCCTCATGCTCGCTCACTAATTTCTTCCGCAGCAAAACGAGTCCTTTCCCCGCGCTCCAGGCCTGCGCCTTGCGTAAATTGTTTAGCTTACTGATTTAACTATCATTAATTCTAAAAATGTCCGGCCCGATAGCCTGCTTGAAATAAATGACTACAGTTTATTAAAACCATTATTCCCCCCCACACACACGGAACATAACTACTATAGTTTTATACTTTCAGCTATAATCCTTCTCGTACAAAGAACCTACTTAATAATCTCCCCTCTAACAACCTCATTTATTTCCCAGAAAATTAACTCAGTTTCAACCCTGATTAATGATTTCATCTAAATGAATCAAATTAAAAATTGAAAATTATATTTCAAAAGATTGAGGGGAAAAAAAATAAAAAAAATTGACCAGTTCCAGTTAACAAATGATCCTTTCAAATATCTATAAAAAAAAAAGAAAGAAAAAGAAAAATGCGGGTGACCATTAAGTGGGTGTAATAGTATAGAAAAGGCGCCCAGAGCCGGCTGCTTATCTCCAGGACAGAGAGTACAGAAAGAACGCACTCCATTGTAAAATGGCTATTCTCCAGGGAGCCCAAACTGCCTTCCACTTAGGCTCTGCCTGTAATCAGTGCACCAAAATAATATGAGAATTTCAGTGTTAATTAAACTGGTGAGGCTGGAGGTGCGCGCCGGCTGACGAGGGATTGGGAAAGCATACATTAACCGCTTCTGTTAACAAAATCCAGGCTGTAAGAGAATCTGACCAAGTATAAAACAGTGACTGACAAGCACGCTGCCCCGGATCCCCCGGGGAACCTCGAATCAACTAATCAGACATAACCTCTGTGACAAGCAGATACCAAATACATATGTATGACATCATACCGAGTAATCCAAGTGCATTTTACTGCTCCGGTTATGTTCTCCTAGAAGCGGAACCCAAATATCAGACACCAATCCACCGCTGACCTCAGTGATACTGACGTGTCTTTATATTACAGCTGTCATAGTTAAGGCGTACAAGTGTCTGCTGCTGTAGCGTGGGACTGGAGCGGCGTGGCTAGATGGCAGGTAGATGGGACCTAATAACCTACCCGCGTGCACCGCAGCGCCGAGAGGGTACTAATTACCTGGGCTTGTGGGAGGGGCCCAAATGGGACCGTGGTCCGCTGCTAACCCCCACCACCCCCTCTTACCTTACGCCGCCACCCCACTACCCCCAATTGTGCGGCACAACAAACTTTTATTTTTTCTGTAGGGGGCCCGGCCGTGCTCCGTGATTAGGCCAAGCCCCCTACATTAGCCAGATCCGGTACTGCTCTCTACACCCCGTGCACACAGCGCTGACAGTATTGAATGTGCGGGTAATGCACAAGTAATACGAGTAGAATCTCCTGGCAATAATATCTGTATAAACGGTGAGTTATGATGTCATCACTTCTTATTGCGCATTAGGAAAATGTGTGCATCATACGGAATGAGCCCCCTACTGTGACTTATTACAGGTATTAGAAGTCACCCCTCCGGATTTCTGTGACCTGTATTAAGGTACCTGCAGTATTGTGCTTGTATATGGTTACCTGCGAGCCCCACACACACTGTGTCAGAAAGCGCTCATTGCGCACAGGCTGCTATGGGATCGGCATGTCGGCAGATGAAATGCAGCCTCCCGATCCCGACCGCTGCAGGAGTGCTGTACGCCATTTATCGGCTAACGCTCCCGCACACACCTATGCGATCGTTGGCCCAATCACGCCATATTGGGGATCAGCCATGGATTGTATAGGTGTATACCCAGCTTTACTTTATTCCCAAACCAGAATCAGGCCCAGGGCTGGACTGACCCACAAACATAGGAATACAGGACCCCCTCATGTAAACCTAATATTAGTCACATTAAACACAGGCCTGGGACCCTCCCTCACCCTATACAGCGGCTTCTCCCTTATGATCATCTTCCGTCCTGGAAACCGCTGGCAGACTCTACCTGTTGGGGGCAAGTTACCCAGTGAGTGTTGAGGGGTTATACTCATGCGCTAATCTGACCTTTGTCCAGGTCCGACTGTCTAACGTTTTCTAGACTACAGGTGACCTAAAACTTCTGAGACTGGGCCCTAGCAATTCAGCCAGATCTAGGTGACCCGTTCCTAGTGAATTGATATGCAACAAAATGGCCGCCGCCCACTATGTGCAGACACCAAGTGTACTTCAATGCCGCACTGACTCCATCATCTCTAAGTAGTTATGAATGCGGTTTAAAGCTTGGTAACACCGCTATTGGAATTCTATAAACTTAGAGCAGGTCTGTCGCTGTGTCCCGAGCCGCCCACTGAAGGGGTCACATATGGCACCTCAGAGAGCGGTAATAAGCGTCGGTGCAGTCTCTGCACGGGGCAGGCGGCGTATTTCTTCACACTTAAAGCGAAATAACTGTCTGTTATCTGCGCGCCTGCAGAGTCTCCCTTTTGTAGATTCAATAATGCAAGCGGCTTCTTATCAGCAGCCCGGGTGACTGATTGGACGACTGATATGTTTAGACAATTCACCATATTTAACTGAATTTACAGAAGCCAGGGCTCGGGCTCCAGTATTAAATGCCAGAGACTAATAGGGAATTAAACATGTACAATAGACTGACTCCATTTCCTCTCACACGCTGTAATGTGTTTAGTTCATTTACTCATAGTCATATTGTGTCTTTTCTTCTTCCTCGGCGGATTGTCTGGGATGTGTTTCACATTGGGCAAAGATTAAATCTTCCTTTCACCTTCTACCTTCCGCATTTGTCTTTTATCCCGCTGCTCCCCTTTAATGTTCCCTCAGGATTCGTCGTATTCTATACTTGAGCTTGTCCAGGAAAGGTAAACAAACATGGCCGCCAGTAGGTTCCTACTAACCAACGAATACGTACTGAGGAAGGAAAGGCCGGAGTGCCAGAGATGGCGTAACATCACTATTAATGCTACATGAGAGGGACAAGTCAGTCACTTATTTAGTAGAAATGGTATATGTGGCTCATTTGTAATTTAAATGTGTATCTTAATGTGCCTGGTAAGTAAGAGCGGTGGAGGGAACGCGGCGGAAGTGCAGGCAGGTCACTCGCGGCGTGAGTCCCGCTGTCAGTCGTGTAGTGCCTGCTGTAATGAAAACAGAGGTCAGTGCGCTGTACATTCCACTCTGCAAGCGCAGCTCTGCGAGTATCGGCCGTCAGGGCGGGAAGCAAAGTAATTGACTAAAAGATTTATGCAGAGGCAGATTAATAGCTGATTCTTCTGGGAATCGCTCACTGTCTGATGCTCAGACACACGTGTATGTACTATGTACAGTAGCATGTGATGTAGAAGGTGAAATTGTATTGTAGTAATTACACAAAGCTGAGACCTGTTTTACAGCTATGGGCTTCATTCAGAGATGTACGTTCATCGCCGACGCATGTGCAGAAGCTGCGCCAATATTCTGGCCTGTGATATCGCCCGCAGTGCCCCAAACCACACAGGTAGCGTCCCAGATAACGGGAGTGTCAGCCCCCCTTTCCTGGATGTACTGACGCCAGAGGCTGCGTCCTGTGATTAAGCGTCACTGGCCCTAGAAGAGTGAATTTCCCTGTCCGTTCTGAGTAACCTGAGGACCGCTCAGATGGACGATGGTAACGCCGTTGCGTCTTCGGATGCAGCACTGGATCACGTTAGCCGGCGCTGGGCGTCTATCTGCTACAGATGTCTTCTGCTGCTTTGCATAGCGCAAAGATCTACCGATCTCTATGGGAGGGACACATGACGCATCGCATTTTGAATGAGGTGCATCCTGCCACTCATCGCAAGCATAACACCATTTACTAACGCCACATGCTGGAAGACAATCACAAAGGACAGCTCTCCCGGTAAGAGCGTCCTTTGTCATAGAGGGACTTCCGGATTTAGGATCCAGGAGTCTGTCTGCGCACACGTCAAAGTGGCGCACGCGCCTTGGGGGGTTCTGTAAGGGATCCGATTGGATCTGTCTCAGGGGAAAACACGGAAAGAAGCCCATAAGAAGTTTGACTACAAGTTATGCTTTGATGCATCACACCCTATATATGTATGTATGTATGTATGTATGTATGTGTGTATATATATACAGTATATCTATCTATCTATCTATCTATCTATCCATCTATTATCTATCTATCTACTGTATCTCATATCTATCTATCTATCTATCTATCTACACAGAATCTATCTATCTCATATCTATCTATCTATCTATCTATCTATCTATCTATCTATCTATCTATCTATCGTATCTCATATCTATCTATCTATCTATCTATCTATCTATCTATCTATCTATCTATCTATCTATCTATCTATCTATTTATCTATCTATCTACTGTATCTCATATCTATCTATCTATCTATCTATCTATCTACCTACCTATCTATCTATCTATCTATCTATCTATCTATCTATCTATCTATCTATCTATCTATCTATCTATCTATCTATCCATCTATTATATATCTATCTACTGTATCTATCTATCTATCTATCTATCTATCTATCTATCTATCTATCTATCTATCTATCTATCTATCTATCTATCTATCTATCTATCTACTGTATCTCATATCTATCTATCTATCTATCTATCTATCTACTGTATCTCATATCTATCTATCTATCTATCTATCTCATATCTATCTATCTATCTACTGTATCTCATATCTATCTATCTATCTATCTATCTATCTATCTATTTATCTATCTATCTATCTCATATCTATCTATCTATCTATCTATCTATCTACTGTATCTCATATCTATCTATCTATCTTCTATCTATCTATCTATCTATCTATCTATCTATCTATCTATCTATCTATCTATCTATCTACTGTATCTCATATCTATCTATCTATCTATCTATCTATCTATCTATCTATCTATCTATCTATCTATCTATCTATCTATCTATCTATCTATCTATCTACTGTATCTCATATCTATCTATCTATCTATCTATCTATCTATCTATCTATCTATCTATCTATCTATCTATCTATCTATCTATCTACTGTATCTCATATCTATCTATCTATCTATCTATCTATCTATCTATCTATCTATCTATCTATCTATCTATCTATCTATCTATCTATCGTATCTCATATCTATCTATCTATCTATCTATCTATCTATCTATCTATCTATCTATCTATCTATCTATCTATCTATATATTCTATCTACTGTATCTCATATCTATCTATCTATCTATCTATCTATCTATCTATCTATCTATCTATCTATCTATCTATCTATCTATCTATCTATCTATCTATCTATCATAGATCGGCTATATGTTAGACCAGCCCTTTCCACAATAATGGTCACGTAGGAGATGGTTGTACTGAAATCCTCTGTGAAGCTATTAACAGTGTAAGGGGTAGATGCATCGAATGGAGAGAGATAAAGTACCAACCAATCGGCCACTAGCTGCCATGGTACAGGCTGGGTTTGATAAATGACAGTTAGGAGCTGGTTGGCTGGTGCTTTACCTCTCTCCACGGCTTAGTACATATGTCCCTTTACCTCTCTCCAAGGCTTGATATATGCACACACATCATCCCCTGCTTGTCCCTGTGACACCTGCTTTGAATAATAACCCCATAGGGCACCCAGATAGCGTTAGTGCAGCTGTACTGTACATGTGCGCACTTCCCCGCGTGGCATTATGGCTGCAGTCACAGCAGCCTGTGCTAAGCGTGTATATGGGGGTCTGCGAGCCGATGTCCTGAGAGCACGACAGGACACATTAATGTCTGGCCAAGCCCGGCTGTTTCTTATTTCTCCCACCGAACCGTCCTGCTGAGAGGCAGCCAATCTCTTCCCGAATGCTCCCAGCCTCGCGCAGGTACCCTGTCATTTCCCAGCCCGCTGCCAGCCCTGCAAATCACAAATAAAACCATTGTCTGCCTCACATTGCTATTTTCATATTTACTTTCCTGATCTCCCTGTTTCTTTAATGGAAGCAATCCGAGAGACCTGGAAGATAGCACCGCCTGGCCGCGTATTACCGAGTCACAGCGTGGCGCGTGCTGGCGGGAACGGAGAGTGTGGGGGATTTCAGCATTACACACCAATGGGCACCCCATTGTGCCCCAGTGCTCACACTCTATTAGCGGCTTGTTGTGCTTTTACTGTAATAGCGGCGTGGCGTATTTATTACTCCTCGCAGTGTTAATTCTACGGTGGAAACTTTCCCTGTGCATTGCTGGAAAATAAACTCTTTTACAGCAGATGGAACCGGCTACAGGGCTGCGTTACTGACGTGGTCCCAGCCAATAGAAGCGAATACACACTAGGGTATTGGTGCACAGTTAAACGCTTGGCAGTTTTTTGCGGACGCATCTTGCGCATTTTGGCACTGCGCATGTTCTGGCGCCAAGCGCCCGCAAGTACGGGTGATGCAATGGCGCATGTATCTCAATGGGATGTCCACTTGCGGCTGAAAGGGATTGCGTCTCTGCAGAGACGTGCATACGCGTAAATACGGTAGGTGTTATTTGCTGGGGCAACCTTCCTGTCTGCAAGTAACAAGTGTAGAAACAGGTAGACGTCATCTAGTTTATGCTGCAATCTGGAGACCCGGAGACACCTGTAGAGAATGAATATTGCCGTCTGTTTCTATACTTCCATTAGTAACGAGAATGTTCCTCCTGCATCCAATTAAACAGAAGCAGAGATAGAACGACTCCCATCTTCCAGTTTCTACAGAACGCGGTGACAAATGAGACAATAGCGCTCTGGTAAAACAAGGCTACAATCTGTCAAGACCCAACACTCCTGACCCTTCCCGACATCCTGCTTTACATTCTGGGTTATTAGTCTGGCTTACATTAGAATAGAGAGGATGCACTTAGCTCCTCTGCTGACAGACCCGCGTACGCTGCACACAACAGTACAACCGAGTACTGCAGAGGGAATTAATTACAGGCTGCCAATTTACTCTCACGACACCCTGTAACATTTCATCACAAAGTAACCGCACATACTGTACAAGCTGCAACAACACTGTGACACGCCGTCAGGCAAATCGCTTATTTCACATGTAAATATCAGATGCGGCATAAGCGTAAAAACTGAGCCACGGCGGCATCTCAGGCCCACAAACGTCATAGAAGTGACGACATACATGTGACGTGTATCTGAGCTAAATTCAGCACAAATTACACGTTTCGTTTCATAGGCCTCAATTCAGACTGGCAGCGGCCAGGCTAAACTCCAATTTGCTGAGATTGTGTATCACCAAAACGACAACCCCCTCAGCCAATAGCAGCGCCCGCTGGCAGGGGTTCTGTTTTCTGGCACCTTGAAGTTGCAACATTCAGCGGCCCATCTGCAGCCTCGGCAAGTTCAGCCCCCGTGTCCTAGAACACCCCTGCAGCAAGACCATATGCCTCAGCAGGCTCTTGCCTAGGGCGGTCATATCTGGAGGGGGGGGCAGAAATAGTTTTATTTTCATTATTTTTTGTTCCTGTTCATTTTCTTTCTTTTTTTACATTTATTAACGACCCTACTGTTTCATCAAAGCTAACGGACCGCCAAGAGCGACGGAGAAACAGGCGTGACCGTGTGATATGCAAAACTACGCCTTCACTCACTGGGACTGACGTAGATTGGCTCACACGTCCATTTGGCGGATGGATGTTGTGGATGTTCGCTCTGCGCAGGCTCCATGACTGGGGGTACGCCTGTAGGGGCCATCACTAGCAGCTGATTGGACGTTTATATGTAGGCTATATCTGGAAGCGGATGGACAGTGAAGTTGCGGTTGCATAGATGTGTACTATCCAGTACAGGGATAAATATCTGCATGTCGCGCACGAGTAGCGTAAACCCTACATACAACCCACACAGCCCCTGACCAAAACCTACCACTTCCTAAAACAGGAGTGCCTCCTTCCTTCCTTCCCGGAATGAGATCTATATCACACATAGCCAAAGGAAAACACTTCTTCCTTCCTGGGCGAGAACACCCCAGACATAGGACAATGGCCATTAGACTGGGGACCAGTCTAATGGCCGTGCATCCTGCATTTGCTCGCCCCTATCACAATTAAAGTGTAATCCTAATCAGGCTCCGTCGCTTGTCATTGCCCTTATTGCATTTCATTTATTAAACAAAAAAAATCTGGAAAGCAAAAGTCGCCGAGCGTCCTCTAACCCGGCCTGTAATAGGGAAGATGGCGGTCCCTTCCCCTCTCGGAGGCTATGAACACACATTATAGTATTACAGCACTTCACCCTACTCACCGTGCAACAAGGATCGCACATCAGTCATTGCCGGCCACTGGGACACATCTCTGGAACGCTCTGCCATATATTGCTATTTTTACAATAGTCCACTTACCCTGTAGCTAATATTTAATGCAATATGTTTGAGATTCCATCTTTTATTAGCTACAGCGCTGCAGGGAGCGGTGACGCACTCCTCGGCTCTGCGCGGCCACAGGCAGGAAATGTTATCTATTTCTGACCTAGGTAAAAATCTAAAGATTGCAAGCTCCTTCTCCACCGCCCTATCCCCGAGAGGCACTTAACGTATATTTAATGCCTCTGAATCAGGGTCTCTTTAGATTATAAATAGCACAATATGGCTTTGGGTTTCTGTTCTTGAAAGCATAAATGACTATCACGTAGATTCCGTTTTGTATCACTACTAAGAGAGATTAATATTAAGAATCAAATTAGTAACTAAAAAGATTACTGAATGTTCCCAGTCAGTGTAGGAGGTGTTTATCTGGGACCCCAAGTGTCCATTTGCCTTTGTTCTGGGACCCCAGGTGTCAGTGTGTCATTGTTCTGGGGGCCCGGGTGTCAGTGTGTCATTGTTCTGGGACCCCAGGTGTCAGTGTGTCATTGTTCTGGGACCCCAGCTGTCAGGTACCCCAGGTGTCAGTGTGTCATTGTTCTGGGACCCCAGGTGTCAGTGTGTCATTGTTCTGGGGGCCCAGGTGTCAGTGTGTCATTGTTCTGGAACCCCAGGTGTCAGTGTGTCATTGTTCTGGGACCCCAGGTGTCAGTGTGTCATTGTTCTGGGACCCCAGGTGTCAGTGTGTCATTGTTCTGGGAGCCCGGGTGTCAGTGTGTCATTGTTCTGGAACCCCAGGTGTCAGTGTGTCATTGTTCAGGGACCCCAGGTGTCAGTGTGTCATTGTCCTGGAACCCCAGGTGTCAGTGTGTCATTGTTTTGGGACCCCAGGTGTCAGTGTGTCATTGTCCTGGAACCCCAAGTGTCAGTGTGTCATTGTTGCGGGATCCCAAGTGTCAGTGTGTCATTGTTGTGGGATCCCAAGTGTCAGTGGATCATTGTGGAACCCTAAGTGCCAGTGTCTCATTGTCCTGGAATCCCAAGTGTCAGTGTGCCATTGTTCTGGGACCTTAAGTGTCAGTGTGTCATTGTTGTGGGACCCCAAGTGTCAGTGTGTCATTGTTCTGGGACCCCAGGTGTAAGTGTGTCATTGTTCTGGGACCTTAAGTGTCAGTGTGTCATTGTTGTGGGACCCCAAGTGTCAGTGTGTCATTGTCCTGGAACCCCAAGTGTCAGTGTGTCATTGTCCTGGAACCCCAAGTGTCAGTGTGTCATTGTTGTGGGACCCCAAGTGTCAGTGCGTCACTGTTCTGGGACCCCAGGTGTCAGTGTGTCATTGTTCTGGGACCCCAGGTGTCAGTGTGTCATTGTTCTGGGAGCCCGGGTGTCAGTGTGTCATTGTTCTGGAACCCCAGGTGTCAGTGTGTCATTGTTCTGGGACCCCAGGTGTCAGTGTGTCATTGTCCTGGAACCCCAGGTGTCAGTGTGTCATTGTTTTGGGACCCCAGGTGTCAGTGTGTCATTGTCCTGGAACCCCAAGTGTCAGTGTGTCATTGTTGCGGGATCCCAAGTGTCAGTGTGTCATTGTTGTGGGATCCCAAGTGTCAGTGGATCATTGTGGAACCCTAAGTGCCAGTGTGTCATTGTCCTGGGACCTCAAGTGTCGTGTCATTGTTCTGGGACCCCAAGTGTCAGTGTGTCATTGTTCTGGAACCCCAGGTGTCAGTGTGTCATTGTTCTGGGACCCCAAGTGTCAATGTTTCATTGTCTGGGACCCCAAGTGTCAGTGTGTCATTGTTCTGGAACCCCAGGTGTCAGTGTGTCATTGTTCTGGAACCCCAGGTGTCAGTGTGTCATTGTTCTGGAACCCCAGGTGTCAGTGTGTCATTGTCCTGGAACCCCAAGTGTCAGTGTGTCATTGTTGTGGGACCCCAAGTGTCAGTGCGTCACTGTTCTGGGACCCCAGGTGTCAGTGTGTCATTGTTCTGGGACCCCAGGTGTCAGTGTGTCATTGTTCTGGGAGCCCGGGTGTCAGTGTGTCATTGTTCTGGAACCCCAGGTGTCAGTGTGTCATTGTTCTGGGACCCCAGGTGTCAGTGTGTCATTGTCCTGGAACCCCAGGTGTCAGTGTGTCATTGTTTTGGGACCCCAGGTGTCAGTGTGTCATTGTCCTGGAACCCCAAGTGTCAGTGTGTCATTGTTGCGGGATCCCAAGTGTCAGTGTGTCATTGTTGTGGGATCCCAAGTGTCAGTGGATCATTGTGGAACCCTAAGTGCCAGTGTCTCATTGTCCTGGAATCCCAAGTGTCAGTGTGTCATTGTACTGGGACCCCAGGTGTCAATGTGGCATTGTCCTGGAACCCCAAGTGTCAGTGTGCCATTGTTCTGGGACCATAAGTGTCAGTGTGTCATTGTTGTGGGACCCCAAGTGTCAGTGTGTCATTGTTCTGGGACCCCAGGTGTCAGTGTGTCATTGTTCTGGGACCTTAAGTGTCAGTGTGTCATTGTTGTGGGACCCCAAGTGTCAGTGTGTCATTGTCCTGGAACCCCAAGTGTCAGTGTGTCATTGTCCTGGAACCCCAAGTGTCAGTGTGTCATTGTTGTGGGACCCCAAGTGTCAGTGCGTCACTGTTCAGGGACCCCAGGTGTCAGTGTGTCATTGTTCTGGAACCCCAAGTGTCAGTGTGTCATTGTTCTGGGGGCCCAAGTGTCAGTGTGTCATTGTTGTGGGACCCAAGTGTCAGTATGTCATTGTTGTGGGACCCCCAAGTGTTAGTGTGTCATTGTCCTGGAACCCCAGGTGTCAGTGTGTCAATGTTCTGGGAACACAAGTGTCAGTGTGTCATTGTTCTGGGACCCCAGGTGTCAGTGTGTCATTGTTCTGGAATCCCAGGTGTCAGTGTGTCATTGTTCTGGAATCCCAGGTGTCAGTGTGTCATTGTTCTGGGACGCCAAGTGTCAATGTGTCATTGTTCTGGGACGCCAAGTGTCAATGTGTCATTGTTCTGGGACCCCAAGTGTTAGTGTGTCATTGTCCTAGGACCCCAGGTGTCAGTGTGCCATTGTTCTGGGACCCCAGGTTGGTGTGTCATTGTTCTGGGACTCCAGGTGTCAGTGTGTCATTGTCCTGGAACCCCAGGTGTCATTGTTCTAGGACCCCAGGTGTGATTGTGTAATTGTTCTGGGACCCCGGGTGTCAGTGTGTCAATGTTCTGGGACCTCAAGTGTCGTGTCATTGTTCTGGGACCCCAAGTGTCAGTGTGTCATTGTTCTGGAACCCCAGGTGTCAGTGTGTCATTGTTCTGGGACCCCAAGTGTCAATGTGTATTTGTCTGGGACCCCATGTGTCAGTGTGTCATTGTTCTGGAACCCCAGGTGTCAGTGTGTCATTGTTCTGGAACCCCAGGTGTCAGTGTGTCATCGTTCTGGAACCCCAGGTGTCAGTGTGCCATTGTTCTGGGACTCCAGGTGTCAGTGTGTCATTGTTCTGGGACTCCAGGTGTCAGTGTGACATTGTTCTGGAATCACAGGTGTCAGTGTGTCATTGTTCTGGAACCCCAGGTGTCAGTGTGTCATTGTTTTGGAACCCCAGGTGTCAGTGTGTCATTATTCTGGAATCATAGGTGTCAGTGTGTCATTGTTCTGGAACCCCAGGTGTCAGTGTGTCATTGTTTTGGAACCCCAGGTGTCAGTGTGTCATTATTCTGGAATCATAGGTGTCAGTGTGTCATTGTTCTGGGACTCCAGGTGTCAGTGTGACATTGTTCTGGAATCACAGGTGTCAGTGTGTCATTGTTCTGGAACCCCAGGTGTCAGTGTGTCATTGTTTTGGAACCCCAGGTGTCAGTGTGTCATTATTCTGGAATCATAGGTGTCAGTGTGTCATTGTTCTGGAACCCCAGGTGTCAGTGTGACATTGTTCTGGAACCCCAGGTGTCAGTGTGCCATTGTTTTGGGACTCCAGGTGTCAGTGTGACATTGTTCTGGAACCCCAGGTGTCAGTGTGACATTGTTCTGGAACCCCAGGTGTCAGTGTGTCATTGTTCTGGAATTCCAGGTGTCAGTGTGTCATTGTTCTGGGACTCCAGGTGTCAGTGTGTCATACAGTAGCTATGGCTATGCTCCCAGGAATATAATATACCTTACATTGGTGAGAATCACAGTGTGACTGACCCTTGCACTCCTTGTAAGAATCAAACACAACTTTAAACATTCTGTCTGCACTACTATCTATGCCAGCAAATTGGATGCAGCTCAAGGTAAAAAGCAAATAATAAAAGTAATGAGGAATTTGTTATTTACAGGGAAAAACCTTCATAATGTTCATGGAATTAAAAAAAGAAACAATAAAAATCTAAAAATAAGTATAACGTATTAGTAATAACAGCAGTTGTACACTCCTAATAATGCACGAAAGGCAGCGCCATGGACCGGTCGCCAGCCCGTCCTCCCTGCAATCAGCCTTAGTACATCTGCATTCTGCACACTGTCTGCTTAGGACAGAAGGGGAAGCTGCAATGCCTCTACGTTATATATAACAGATCACATCGTACACTCGTGCCAGGAGCGCAGGAATTCTAAGCTTCTCGTCTTGGACACATTCAGCACTTGTTCCCATTGAAAGATTAATGTTATCTGTGTGTGTAAGTAACTCTCATGTATGTCCAAAATTAGACTTTAAAGTGTCTTGTGGTCTCGGTGTAAGTTTGTTGTAGTATCAGTTAGTGTTTGCTTTACCCACTGGGCCTTAACTTATCACAGTGGTTTATAGCTTCTGTGCGTAGTATAATCCCCACTGTACGCCGCTGGGAAGGGGCGGCCCACCTACAGCTGACAGGAATGCTTTGTACATACCTCACTGCACACAGTATCAATATTTTATTTTTCTTAATCATTTTTCTTTCCATCACTTTGGTTTGCAACGCTCTTCTGCTGTGTCTCAATTATCCGGTCCTAGACCCAATAATCTCGTATGGCTGCTATTTGCCGCGATAAGAAATTAATGCTCGCCAATGTGATCTCTTCACTTCTACTTCAGGAGGCGTGCGCAGTACTGCGCTTGTGTGGTCCGCTGACCGCGAATGCGTGAGTTGAGATTGCAGTATCCTACAGTATGTATCTCTCTCTTGGTACTTTTGCGGTCCGTAGCCTATAAGCTATCAGGGTCAAGCTAAAGAATGTTCCAGTGTGTGCGCAGCCCAGGACCTACTCCTACGGAGAAAAGAACAGGCTGATCGGGTCCGGTCACACACCCTCCCAGAAAACGCTTGGGAACGCCTGCGTTTTCCCTGACACTCCCAGAAAACGGGCAGTTATCACCCCCAAACGACCTCTTCCTGTCAATCAGCTTGCGAATGGATGTGCGATCGAAATTTTCGCACCAGCTTGTTGCCGTTTGGCGAGTGCGCATTGCAGTGCATGCGCAGTCAATCGATAATCGCCCACTGTTCGAAAACACACAGCAGCGATCAGGTCTGAATCGAGACCACCATCACATCCCACCCCTCATCTTTAGGCAGCTTATTTTGGGGGGCGTGGGGAGCGACAACGACAGAACAGTAAAAATTAAAGTGGACTTCGGAGTCTGATTAAAACTGTAGGAAACGTAATAGTCTGAGGCTATAAATATTACTGCGCCAAATAACACGAGTACCTTGACCCGCAGTGAAAACGGCTATTTATTGATGTGTATCTATACCATAATTATATTAATAATAATACATTATTTGCGCCACAGACTACTGTTTGCTAATGCTTTCCATCTGAGACCTGTGTGTAATGAAATGACTATGTATCAGGACTCTCAGGAGATGTAATCACATTACATAGCGGCGGCTCTGTATTCCTGGGCAGGAATGTGTAAATTCACAATGACCGGCCGCGCAGCGCCTGGATATCTTTTTCTGTTGGAAAATCCATTTTTGCCTGAAATCCATCTTCTAAGTAAACGGCGAATGTTACACCGGAGACCTTCAGTGCAGCCACTTGCTACATTTAATTTTTTTCCCTTAATCATTTTCTTATTAGAGGTAAATAGATTTCTCCGCGCAAGCTCTGACTACAACAATACATTAATCCCGGTGAGAAAGGTGGACTGTTATTATGAAGTCATTGCACTTTTGTTAAAGGCTTTGCAAAGTACTTAGTAAGCCGCTGACATTTGTAAAATAACCCCACAGACACCTCCCTAGCAGCAATATTCTCTATTATTCACATTTACAGAGCCATTTAAAGTTTCTATAGCTTTTTTCCTATTGATCTCCTAAAGAGTTCCTAAAACAGACATTACTGCCTGCGGTTCCCGATGAAACTAGATCTAGTGGGGAGTTTAAGAGGAATATACAGGAAACATTTTGCTAACCTCTAGAGACAACCGACAACCCATGACATCATCTATCTGCAATCTGCCGCGGCCCAAAATCTGCTCCGTGTACATCTCAGCAAGACTTGCTAGCAAATACATTTTATTTAGAATTTGATATTTACAGCACAATAAGCCCTTAGAACGCAGAGAGGCAACTTCTCAGCCCATCCGGCTCATTACAGACACCTGGGGCATGCTGGTACTTGTAGTGTTATGGATGTTAAGCGCAGGTGTCACAATCTTTTCTTATTCTGTATACTGCATACAATGGGATTTATTAAAGAGTACCGAAGAAATAATTATAATTGTAATAATAAAACAACTTATAGTTAAAATTATTTTGATAAACTCTAAAATTAACATGGAGTGTAACTGAGGTTCTTAGCACATGTTTGGCCAAGAATGCGTGTCCATCCACCACTTCCAGGTGAACCTCACCAGATGGGTCCCTAGCATCCCTAATACTAATACATTATATAAATGTGTCCAGTACTTAATAGTGCACATTCTTTGTAAAATATAGATAGCAATGTAGGAACCTGTGCTGATAAAGGAGGGGTGGTAATACCAAGCAGAAGAGTCTCAGCCTTCAAGTGTATAAAGGAGGGGTGGTAATACCAAGCAGAAGGAGTCTCAGCCTACAAGTGTATAAAGGAGGGGTGGTAATACCAAGCAGAAGGAGTCTCAGCCTTTAAGTGTATAAAGGAGGGGTGGTAAAACCAAGCAGAAGAGTCTCAGCCTTCAAGTGTATAAAGGAGTGGTGGTAATATCAAGCAGAAAGAGTCTAAGCATTTAAGTGTGTAAAAGATGAGTGATAATACCTAGCAGAAGAGTCTCAGCCTTCAAGTGTATAAAGGAGGGGTGGTAATACCAAGCAGAAGGAGTCTCAGCCTTCAAGTGTATAAAGGAGGGGTGGTAATACCAAGCAGAAGGAGTCTCAGCCTTTAAGTGTATAAAGGAGGGGTGGTAAAACCAAGCAGAAGAGTCTCAGCCTTCAAGTGTATAAAGGAGTGGTGGTAATATCAAGCAGAAAGAGTCTCAGCATTTAAGTGTGTAAAAGATGGGTGATAATACCTAGCAGAATAGTCTCAGCCTTCAAGTGTATAAAGGAGGGGTGGTAATACCAAGCAGAAGAGTCTCAGTCTTCAAGTGTATAAAGGAGGGGTGGTAATACTAAGCAGAAGAGTCTCAGCATACAAGTGTATAAAGGAGTGGTGGTAATACCAAGCAGAAGGAGTCTCAGCCTTCAAGTGTATAAAGGAGGGGTGGTAATATCAAGCAGAAGGAGTCTCATCTTTTAAGTGTATAAAGGAGGGGTGGTAAGACCAAGCAGAAGGAGTCTCAGACTTCAAGTGTATTAAGGAGGGGTGGTAAAACCAAGCAGAAGAGTCTCAGCCTTCAAGTGTATAAAGGAGTTGTGGTAATACCTAGCAAAAGGAGTCTCAGCCTTCAAGTGTATAAAGGAGGGGTGGTAATATCAAGTAGAAGGAGTCACAGCCTTCAAGTGTATAAAGGAGGGGTGGTAATACCAAGCAGAATGAGACTCAGCCTTCAAGTGTATAAAAGAGGGGTGGTAATACCAAGCAGAAGGAGACTCAGTTTTCAAGTGTATAAAGGAGGGGTGGTAATACCTAGAAGAAGGAGTCTCAGCATTCAAGTGTATAAAGAAGGGGTGGTAATATCAAGCAGAAGGAGTCTCAGCCTTCAAGTGTATAAAGGAGGGGTGGTAATACCAAGCAGAAGGAGTCTCAGCCTTCAAGTGCATAAAGGAGGGGTTTTAATACCAAGCAGAAGGAGTCCCAGTCTTCAAGTGTATAAAGGAGGGGTGGTAATACTAAGCCGAAGAGTCTCAGCCTTCAAGTGTATAAAGGAGTGGTGGTGATACCAAGCAGAAGGAGTCTCAGCCTTCAAGTGTATAAAGGAGGGGTGGTAATACCAAGCAGAAGGAGTCTCGGCCTTCAAGTGCATAAAAGAGGGGTGGTAATACCAAGCAGAAGGAGACTCAGTTTTCAAGTGTATAAAGGAGGGGTGGTATCAAGCAGAAGGAGTCTCAGCCTTCAAGTGTATAAAGGAGGGGTGGTAATACCAAGCAGAAGGAGTCTCAGCCTTCAAGTGTATAAAGGAGGGGTGGTAATACCAAGCAGAAGGAGTCTCAGCCTTCAAGTGTATGTTATTTACACAAATATAGAGGAATGGGGGTTGGATTCCTCTATATTTGTGTATATAATGTGATGAGATTCACCTTGATGTGGCGGATGGGTCCACATTTTTGGCCAAACATGTGCTAAGAAACTCTCTTATACTTCATGTTAATTGTAGCATTTAACAAAATTATTTTGAGTATCAGTATTCTTAGTGCTTAGAGTGTGCACTTCCATTTTCTTTTTCCTGCATGGCACTACAAGTCTAAGCATAGTAGCGCCTCCTATCATGTTTAAAAGTAGGGTGTGCAGTCCAAGACACCTTTGACTAAATAATATATAACGTATATTGTAATTGTGCATTTATTGGTTCTACCCAATAAATGTCTGTCTGGTCTCTGCAAACAGGTAGGAATCTGCAGGATCCTCACTCAGCGCAGACATCTCCAAAAGACGAGCGTTCTACACAGAATATATGGCGGCTGCTCCTCCTTATCGCTACACAAACCTGAACTCTACCCCCTGTTACCAAACACCACTGCACTGCTTCCCAACTGAAATAATAAGCTGAACGTTTGTGTCATTAATGTCTAATTGTATTGAACGTTCAAGATAATTTAAAGGAAATCCAATAAAGTGCGTAAGGAAAAAGTTAGTAAATAAACTGTGGTGTTTAAGTGATGCGAGGATAAGTCATTACTCGCTGCTGCACAGCAGAGTTCTATCCTGCCGCTCCCGTCCGAGGAGGATGCACCGGAATAGTTTATACACGGGATATTGGTTGGACGTGAGCCTGTCCTGGCATTACACGGGGATGGAGAGGGAAGGGGGCTGCAGAGACAATAGTGTCTGCGCTTCTTCCATGCCAGGATGTTTGTTTGAAAGAGTCCCTTGATGGCCTGCAGATATATTATTAATGCTCATTCCCAGATGCTGTTCCGCTATCACTGTATGTTAAGGCAATGATTACTTCCCCTCACTCTGCCTTGTGGCATCTAAACAGTTTAAAAGATAATTTCTGCACTGGGTCCTCCTGAGCGAGAAACGTGTAACTGTTATATCTGATAAGAATGCAGCGTTCGTTACGGCACAGGAGTCCCGATTAGCTAAAGGAGATTAGCTAAAGGAGCGTTGCGTCTCTGCTAAGGGCGACCTAAACTCGGCTGCATTCACTTCTAGGCTCCTCTTCATTTTGACTGCTTGTTGCTTATTTATTGTCCTTGCTTCCCACCTCCAAACGTTACAGCTGGTCATACACTATATGCGAGATGTCTACGTAGAATGTGACGGCGGATAAGAAACACTTGGCCAATCTGGTCTGCCCACGTACACGCACACACTTACACACTAGCGGTTACGTTTTTGTTGGGAACCAATGAACCTACCAGTCTATTTTTGGATTGTGGGAGGAAACCGGAATACCCGGACGAAACCCACGCAAGTCCAGGGAGAATATACAAACTCCACACAGTTAGGGTCATGCTGGGACTGGAACCCATGACCTCAGTGCTGAGAGGCAGTACTGCTTACCATTACACCATCTGTGCTGTGGTGACTGGCCACACACCTAAGTATGGCCCCCTGACTCTGCATCTCCCCGGTGAGCCTTTTATGCCTTAGTCCAGGGGTGGGGAACCTTTTTTCTACCAAGGGCCATTTGGATATTTATAAACTCCTTCGGGGGCCATACAAAAATGATCAACTTAAAAATGAGCCTGCCCCCAGTAGATATGCCCCCAGTCAGTAGTTATGCCCCCAGTAAATATACCCCCAGGCAGTTGTTATGCCCCAGTAGATATGTCCCCAGTCACTTGTTATGCCCAATTAGATATGCCCCGTCACTTGTTATGCCCCATTAGATATGCCCCCTAGTAGCGACGCTTACACACACACATTAACAGAAAAAAAACCACAATACTCACCAGTCCCGCTCCTGCTTTCAGACCGTTGCCCTCCGACTGGCCGCTTGCTCCTCAGAACTATGGGAGAGAAGTCATGACATCTCTCCCATAACACCGCACAGCAGCACACACACACACACTGCCAGAAGCCGGAGCTTAGGAGTGAGCTCCTGCCTCCGGCTGCTACAGAGGGTAAGAAGCCAGGCGCCCATTAGTAACAAAATCTCAGTGGGCGCTCGGCTAGGTGAGCCTGGCCGGGCCGGATCAAGTGGCTCTGCGGGCCTTATACGGCCCTCGGGCCTGAGGTTCCCCACCCCTGCCTTAGTCCAATACCGGGGAGGCCTATTACATTATATACTATAACGAGGAGCATAGGGAGACCGACGTGATTGCCAGGCAGGTAAAATCTGACGGTATCCATATTGGCATGGCTTCGGGAAGCAGTGATGCACAGCGACAGGCGCCGCATGTTGCAGGTTACATGGATAAACAGAGCCCTTGACTATTAATGGACCGAAAGGGAACACTATTATGTGTAACGTGAACACACTGACTCTCCTAGCTTGGGAAAAAGTCTTCGCACCCTATAAAAAAATCAGGGCTTGTAAAAACTTGGGGTGAGACCACGGGGGGCAGGTGGGGGGAGGGGGGATCTTTGCTGTTTATTAGAAGTTGGGACTGGCGCTGTTTATTGGCTCGCTCAGAGCCTGATTAAACTGTAATGAAAAGTGCTGTGGGTGCATATTATATAAAAGAGTTATCAGCGCCTCAGTGGCTGATTGGACATGGAAAACCCCATGAAGCATGCATTGTCCCCAGCGCACTCCTGTGTGTGTCCTTGTGTATCGATCACCTAAGCGCCCATCTGCGTTCCATGTGTGTTTAAAAGAAGAAGAATCAATGCTGATCTAAAATCCTGCGCTTGGGAACACAACGGAGCACGCCAGAGACTGGACAATAACAAGGGGACGATTCCTACAGCTGGTGCAATACTCTGCTGACGCTTACAGCGGGAAAGACGTCCGTACAGAGACCAGCTCCCCGATATACACAATTTAGGAAGAAATTGGGGCCGATGGATATAATAACACTTTATATTATGATTATTTTAAAAACAAAAATTGTTCCAAAAAGAATCATTTGATATTATGGAAAACATATTACGATACAATGTAACGAAACTGCTAAAACAACATAAAAATAAACAAATAAAAAAAACTGTATTTCCCTGTAAGACACAACAAAGGAAAATGTTCCTTAGGTGACAAACGTTGGACGAAATCACAGAACCTCCCCGCGCACTAAATGCTGTCACTCTGTAACGCCGCTGTGCAAACAAGGGAAAAATACATTTCATGTACAGCTGATTGGCAAAACACGCCATTGTCAGCGCACACCATTGTCACTGGCCTTAAACATGATAATAAGCATGTCACTGTATTCAAATAGCCCAGTGACAGGGTATTCTGTGAGCGTGGCGTGCTGTGCGCGGGAGACTGTCAGGGATCTTCTCATCCGGCAAATCCGCCTCTGATGATGGAGCCCATTCCCCCTGTAGCTGGAGGACAGAGATTAATTCATCACAGATTGTTTATTCTGCTCTTACACTTTCCTGTCTGCAAAAGCTGAATCTCCCAACCAAAATAATAATATAAACAAAACACACACAGTCATAGACGGCCTGAGGCCGCTCCGCAGCACGCCACGCCGCAGCACTTGCAGGTTGAGGGGGGTTAATTCTGCCTGTTTATGTTGGTGTTGCAGGGGTTAAGTTATAGGCAGCCAGTTCATTGTGACGGCCTTATTGACTCGCGCCCAGGAACAAGTAATTTGCCAGCCAATCAAAGGGAAGCTAATTGCAACTGTAAGCTCCCCTAATGGGAAATGCAATATTCTTTTAGCGGATATTATACCGGCCATGTATGTATAGAAATCAGCCTAGATTAATAATTGTGCTTTTCAGCCTTTCTTTGCAGTTTGGCGATTTGTAGACATTTATATGTTTTCATGGAAATAGTTTACATAAAAACACCTTGGAAGAAAATGAATAATAATTGCAGTTTTCATGGGACCGCGCCTGCTCTGCGCTTCAGAGAAGAGACTAAAACAATGATTAGACTTTTTATGAGTAATAATAATTGTCTATTTATTTTGGTGTGAGATATGTTGGTTAGACGTATTGGGCGCATTTCTCTGCGCAATCCCAATGCTCCGCTTCCTGAGGACGGAAATGAGACAGTGCCCCTAGTGGCCACATTAGTGCAGGAATTGGCAGAGCACTGAGTTGGTGACACCATACTCTAACTCTGAGGAAGGCAATATGTAGAATTATACCCAGGTGTTAGTAAGACACAGATGCCTAGTGTACCATGAAAGGTGGAGGGGTGCACAGAGAGGGTGAGGGGCGGGTGTCCCTAGAGTTTCGCCATGTCTTCCCCACCACCTGGGCCCATTGCTCTCTACAACCCTGGCCTGAACATGAAGTAATGACACATTGTCACTCACACCACAAGTGCCAACCATTGACATTATCTGCGCTTGGAGCGGCGTGGAAATTTCTACTGGAAGGGGGGGAGGCAATGTTTCCCAAAAATTCCAGAAGGATACTTGTCTATATAGCACCGCAACATCTCCCGACCCCCCATAAATCAGTCACAATAGTCGCATAGGCAGCCTTCCAACCAAAAACTTTCATTCTTCTGACAGCACTAGACAGCAAAAAGCTGAATTCTGATTGGTTACTCTGAGATATGACCTGTGATTGTCCCATGGTGACCAATAAGGTCTCAACGCTTCCACACACATTAATAAATAGATGTAATAACAAATAGATTTGTATTATTTAATAAATTCTACACAATAATGTACTACCTATACAGTATGTCTGTGTGTGTATGTGTGCACACACACACACACACACACACACACACACACACACACACATATATAGAGTATACTGTACACACATACACAAATGTGCACACATATATACAGTATACACACACATATATACAGTATACACACATTATATACATATACCATGGATACCATGCAGGTTTTGTAAGCAATATATTCATTATAAAAACCTGCAAATGCCGTCCCATCACTTGTGTATATATTTTATATATACAGGAGTATACACAGAAAGACTGTATACAGTAGGTAACAATATTGCTGTGTATCATTTCTTATATAATACAAATTCTTCCCTGTCTATTACAGCTTTTCTCTCCCTTAAATCTAAGAGTCGGCGCCTGCTGCGACATATGCCTCCTGGTCCACGCCAGGTGTATGAAGACTTCATTGTCATCACCTTGATTCCTCATTAGAGCGGTGGAAATGCCATAATAGCATTGAAATGAATGCAGAGCGTTTGCAGCAGTCTCCTGCTCTCACCGTCCCTAAATGAAGGCAGGCATTGCATAATCCGGGCAGCCTGCACCCCTGACAGGTGGAAGATTTATGGTCTCAGTCAGGAGAATGGGCGAGCCTGCAGAGGAGGCAGCGAGCTAGGTGCTGGCATGACAGATGCTCTCAGTGGGCTTGCAGAGGCTGGCAGGCTACTGCTAATTCAGGTAGACTGTACTGCTGAGCTCGCCTTGCCAAACGCTGGCACGGCGGGCAACAGGAAGCCTGGGCTGAGTTATAGGAGGGTTCCTTGCAGCAATTATTGTCATAAATTCCTCATTGTCTCTATACCGAGCACTATTATGTATCTGTAAGGTACAAGCAACGTTACTGCACCCCTGGAAATAATATCTGATGTCATCGCTTCAGTATTCACTAACAAATGCCCTTATTTATCAAAGAGTGATACATTTCACTGTGAGTGATAAATTGCACCAGCCAATCAGCTCCTAACTTCCATGTCACCGGCTGGGTTTGAAAAATGACAGTTAGGAGCGGATTGGCTGGTGCAGTTTATCACTCACGGTGAAATTTATCACTCATTGATAAATAAGGACAAAAGTGTATTATAAGAAAGTACGTCCTCCTAATTCTAATTATTTCACATATTAGACCCTAGATATCTGTGAATCCTGTATATATGGTCACATCAGTCCTTGCACACCCATACGATATACATATTATAGCTCAGCAAGGAAGGCAGGACTGGGCCCTATACAGTTAATAATTCCACCGCCTGGCTCCCTGAGACCACTTCACGGCGTATTGATGCAGAGAGCAAGTTCTGCCCGTATATCTGATTTCATACAGATATCATAACTCTTACACAGGCCAGGCTGCGCCGCGCTGATTCCACGTTAAAGCCTTAGCCTGCACTTTCCAGGGCATATTAGATAACCCATAATCATTTTCTTTTGGGAAACTCATTTCATCTCTAAACAGCCACACTGCAGAAACTCAACTCTTGTGTCTTAAAGTAAGGATCTTATATCAGCATCCTTGTACTAAGAGTCTGGGAAAAAGAGTAAAATCCAGCTAGTACTGAAGCGTTACCTATATGTAAGTACTGCAGTAAGGTGATACCAGCTGACACTAGCGAAACACAACTGCTAATTCTGCACAAAGCTGGCTCTTAGGTCGGCACCGAGCATCCATAGTCATTCTGTACAAATGTACCGCTGACACTAAATCGTACGACGGCCAAGTGTAGGGGCTCCACGCACGCAAAAAAATCTAAAATACGCAAAAGTGAGGATCGTATTAGAGCTGAGGGAATCTAAATTAATAAGGCTATAAACTAGGGCTGTTAAAAAAATCAAAATATCTCCAGTTGGGAAGGATCTCTCTAGAGGGAAACGAATGCCTTTGTAGACGCCATATCTCGCTCTCTGTCTGTTTGCTTCATTAGCCAGCTGTGTTACACATCACTTCATAATAATTATTTTAATTGCTCTTTGATCATGGATAAGAGCTGAAAACAATCAGGAGAAATATTTACATTTAGGTTGTGAAGTGTTGTAGATCAATAACCATCTGTAAGGGGCATGTTTAGCAAAATAATGCGCCCAGCCCCCGAACATGAAGAATCCTTATCGCCGCGAACTGCAGCAATTAGGATTCATTTTGCAAGTGAAATTCGCTGGGACGGGGTCTCCGTCCGCCATCAGTAAGAAGTAAAGTGATTGCGTATGTGATCACTTTACTTCTGGGTTTGAACTTCGGGCAGGTAACTGCGCATTCGCCGCGCAAGTGCAATGGGAATGTATCACAATTGGCATTGCAAACAGCTCCAACCTGCCAGAGCAGGGTTCCAACTCATTGGAGATGGATTGTAAGATCCCCCTCCAACAGGGTTTCCAAAGTGAAGGTTAACGGGCTAACACCAGAAGATGACGTCAGTCCAGGCACGCAAGATCCCGAAAGCTACGCTTCTTGGATCTTGCTAAACACCATCAAACAGATTTGCTTATTAAAAAGACCCCCAAGGGTTCTATTTATCATAAAGAGAAAAGCCCAAAATTTAGCAAAAATAAATAAGCCCCAAGCAGAGCCGGCCCTAACCAATATGATGCCCTAGGCAAGATTTTGGCTGGTGCCCCTTAGCACCGCCCCTATTTCTGCAGGAAATGCCTGGCATGAGTCATCTGGCAGCTCTGCTAACATCGGACGCCTTTTGTTTAAGAAAATGCATCTTATTTGCATTACTATGTGGCTAGGATGCACAAGCAGATTCTGCTGATTAAAATGATATGCAGCATGCCTATATTCTGTGTGCGACTGTGGCTGTATCTGCATACGAAATGCTACATTACAGTGATTTCCAGGAGTACACTGCAACGTAGCATTTCGTATGCAGATACAGCCGCAGTCACACACAGAATATAGGCATGCCGCATATCATTTAAATCAGCAGAAGCTGCTGGTACCCCTAAGCATACCAAATGGCCTAGGCATTTGCCTAGTTTGCCTATGCCTAAGGCCGACTCTGGCCCCAAGGCTGGTAAACGATATTGCTGGTTATCACCAGAGATAGCCTGTACCTCTTGTGGCTTCTTAAGAAGCATTGCGGCAGTACTTGCACTGATCACCTTCCGCAAGGCTCTTAAAGATTACCTGGACCCGGGTGTCACTACTCCCATGAATCGGGCAGATGTGTCATGGCGCAATTCTCTACTATTCGAATCATCTGAGCTCCGCCTCCCACGACATAGTGCCACAAATCGCTGCATAGGTAAAACTACCACTGTGCTGCAAACTTTCACTACAGATAGAAATGATCTCACTAGCGCAATAACCTTCCATAAGATAAATAACACGTTCCATGAATAGGAGACACGTTTACATAGATAGATATTCCGCATGCCCATAGCGCATGGATTTCAGTTGCATGATATCCTGAGCTTATAAAATAACCTCTGATTTCTATGATTAATTGGCCCTGACAGACCTAAACACAACCTGGTGCCAACCAATTCTTTCATTACACAACAAATAATTAATTTCTTAAGCAAAGGACCAGATTTAAAATTGAATGGATGCAGCCATTGCTTGGTTTTCCTTTGTCACCCTAGCCGCAGAAGATGTACAGTCTGACCTCTGACCTCTGTATACCGTAATAGGCAGGCAGCACAGCAATACGGAACATAGGGCTTGTGTCTCCGTACCATCAGATCCAGACACACAGCAAATCAGATCACATCACCTGGCGTGCGGGACGGGAGACAGGAAAAGACGTGGCCGCATGCTGGGTAAATGGTTGGAATTTGGGCAGAGCACCGTGGGCGCAATTCAGACCTGATCGCTGGGGAGCGATTTGTGCACTGCTGCGATCAGATAGTCGCCGCCTACAGGGGGAGTGTATTTTAGCTGTGCAAGTGTGCGATCGCATGTGTAGCCGAGCTGTACAAACAGATCTTGTGCAGTCTCTGCGCAGCCCAGGACTTACTCAGCCGCTGCGATCACATCAGCCTGTCTGGAATTGATGTCAGGAACCCTCCCTGCAAACACGCCTGCGTTTTTCCAGACACTCCCTGAAATGGTCAGTTGACACCCACAAATCTTCCTGTCAATCTCCTTGCGATGACTCGTGCGAACGGATCAGTCGCACAAACCCATCGCTGAGCGGCAATCCGCTTTGTACCTGTGCGACGCGCCTGCGCATTGTGGTGCATATGCATGCGGCGTTTGGACCTGATCACCCGCTGTGCGAAAACGCACAACAGCGATCAGGTCTGAATTACCCCCCTTGTTCTCTAACGTACGTTTGACTTCCGGTACATCACACAGAACCCTGACTTCCGGTACATCACACAGAGCCCTGACTTCCGGTACATCACACAGAACCCTGACTTCCGGTACATCACACAGAGCCCTGACTTCCGGTACATCACACAGAACCCTGACTTCCGGTACATCACACAGAGCCCTGACTTCTGGTACATCACACAGAGCCCTGACTTTTGGTACATCACACAGAACCCTGACTTCCGGTACATCACACAGAGCCCTGACTTCTGGTACATCACACAGAGCCCTGACTTCCGGTACATCACACAGAGCCCTGACTTCTGGTACATCACACAGAGCCCTGACTTCCGGTACATCACACAGAGCCCTGACTTCTGGTACATCACACAGAGCCCTGACTTCCGGTACATCACACAGAGCCCTGACTTCCGGTACATCACACAGAACCCTGACTTCTGGTACATCACACAGAGCCCTGACTTCTGGTACATCACACAGAGCCCTGACTTCCGGTACATCACACAGAACCCTGACTTTTGGTACATCACATAGAGCCCTGACTTCTGGTACATCACACAGAGCCCTGACTTCTGGTACATCACACAGAGCCCTGACTTCCGGTACATCACATAGAGTCCTGACTTCTGGTACATCACACAGACCCCTGACTTCTAGTACATCACACAGAACCCTGACTTCTGGTACATCACACAGAGCCCTGACTTCCGGTACATCACATAGAGCCCTGACTTCTGGTACATCACACAGACCCCTGACTTCTGGTACATCACACAGAGCCCTGACTTCTGGTACATCACACAGAGCCCTGACTTCCGGTACATCACACAGAGCCCTGACTTCCGGTACATCACACAGAGCCCTGACTTCCGGTACATCACACAGAGCCCTGACTTCCGGTACATCACACAGAGCCCTGACTTCCGGTACATCACACAGAACCCTGACTTCCGGTACATCACACAGAGCCCTGACTTCTGGTACATCACACAGAGCCCTGACTTCTGGTACATCACATAGAGCCCTGACTTCCGGTACATCACACAGAGCCCTGACTTCTGGTACATCACACAGAGCCCTGACTTCCGGTACATCACACAGAGCTCTGACTTCTGGTACATCACACAGAGCCCTGACTTCTGGTACATCACATAGAGCCCTGACTTCTGGTACATCACACAGACCCCTGACTTCTGGTACATCACACAGAGCCCTGACTTCCGGTACATCACACAGAGCCCTGACTTCTGGTACATCACACAGAACCCTGACTTCTGGTACATCACACAGACCCCTGACTTCCGGTACATCACACAGAGCCCTGACTTCTGGTACATCACACAGAGCCCTGACTTCCGGTACATCACACAGAGCTCTGACTTCTGGTACATCACACAGAGCCCTGACTTCTGGTACATCACATAGAGCCCTGACTTCCGGTACATCACACAGAGCCCTGACTTCCGGTACATCACACAGAACCCTGACTTCCGGTACATCACACAGAGCCCTGACTTCTGGTACATCACACAGAGCCCTGACTTCTGGTACATCACATAGAGCCCTGACTTCCGGTACATCACACAGAGCCCTGACTTCTGGTACATCACACAGAGCCCTGACTTCCGGTACATCACACAGAGCTCTGACTTCTGGTACATCACACAGAGCCCTGACTTCTGGTACATCACATAGAGCCCTGACTTCTGGTACATCACACAGACCCCTGACTTCTGGTACATCACACAGAGCCCTGACTTCCGGTACATCACACAGAGCCCTGACTTCTGGTACATCACACAGAACCCTGACTTCTGGTACATCACACAGACCCCTGACTTCCGGTACATCACACAGAGCCCTGACTTCTGGTACATCACACAGAACCCTGACTTCCGGTACATCACACAGAGCCCTGACTTCTGGTACATCACACAGAGCCCTGACTTCTGGTACATCACATAGAGCCCTGACTTCCGGTACATCACACAGAGCTCTGACTTCTGGTACATCACACAGAGCCCTGACTTCCGGTACATCACATAGAGCCCTGACTTCTGGTACATCACACAGAACCCTGACTTCTGGTACATCACACAGAGCCCTGACTTCCGGTACATCACACAGAGCCCTGACTTCCGGTACATCACACAGAACCCTGATTTCCAGTTCATCACACAGAACCCTGCCTTCTGGCACATTGCACAGAACCCTGACTTCCGGTACATCACACAGAACCCTGACTTCCGGCACATCACACAGAATCCTGACTTCCGGCACATCACACAGAATCCTGACTTCCGGTACATCACACAGATCCGTGACTTCCGGTACATCACACAGAACCGTGACTTCCGGTACATCGCACAGAACCCTGCCTTCCGGCACATCACACAGAATCCTGACTTCCGGTACATCACACAGAGCCCTGACTTCCGGTACATCACACAGAGCCCTGACTTCCGGTACATCACACAGAGCCCTGACTTCCGGTACATCACACAGAGCCCTGACTTCCGGTACATCACACAGAACCCTGACTTCCGGTACATCACACAGAGCCCTGACTTCTGGTACATCACACAGAGCCCTGACTTCTGGTACATCACATAGAGCCCTGACTTCCGGTACATCACACAGAGCCCTGACTTCTGGTACATCACACAGAGCCCTGACTTCCGGTACATCACACAGAGCTCTGACTTCTGGTACATCACACAGAGCCCTGACTTCTGGTACATCACATAGAGCCCTGACTTCTGGTACATCACACAGACCCCTGACTTCTGGTACATCACACAGAGCCCTGACTTCCGGTACATCACACAGAGCCCTGACTTCTGGTACATCACACAGAACCCTGACTTCTGGTACATCACACAGACCCCTGACTTCCGGTACATCACACAGAGCCCTGACTTCTGGTACATCACACAGAGCCCTGACTTCCGGTACATCACACAGAGCTCTGACTTCTGGTACATCACACAGAGCCCTGACTTCTGGTACATCACATAGAGCCCTGACTTCCGGTACATCACACAGAGCCCTGACTTCCGGTACATCACACAGAACCCTGACTTCCGGTACATCACACAGAGCCCTGACTTCTGGTACATCACACAGAGCCCTGACTTCTGGTACATCACATAGAGCCCTGACTTCCGGTACATCACACAGAGCCCTGACTTCTGGTACATCACACAGAGCCCTGACTTCCGGTACATCACACAGAGCTCTGACTTCTGGTACATCACACAGAGCCCTGACTTCTGGTACATCACATAGAGCCCTGACTTCTGGTACATCACACAGACCCCTGACTTCTGGTACATCACACAGAGCCCTGACTTCCGGTACATCACACAGAGCCCTGACTTCTGGTACATCACACAGAACCCTGACTTCTGGTACATCACACAGACCCCTGACTTCCGGTACATCACACAGAGCCCTGACTTCTGGTACATCACACAGAACCCTGACTTCCGGTACATCACACAGAGCCCTGACTTCTGGTACATCACACAGAGCCCTGACTTCTGGTACATCACATAGAGCCCTGACTTCCGGTACATCACACAGAGCTCTGACTTCTGGTACATCACACAGAGCCCTGACTTCCGGTACATCACATAGAGCCCTGACTTCTGGTACATCACACAGAACCCTGACTTCTGGTACATCACACAGAGCCCTGACTTCCGGTACATCACACAGAGCCCTGACTTCCGGTACATCACACAGAACCCTGATTTCCAGTTCATCACACAGAACCCTGCCTTCTGGCACATTGCACAGAACCCTGACTTCCGGTACATCACACAGAACCCTGACTTCCGGCACATCACACAGAATCCTGACTTCCGGCACATCACACAGAATCCTGACTTCCGGTACATCACACAGATCCGTGACTTCCGGTACATCACACAGAACCGTGACTTCCGGTACATCGCACAGAACCCTGCCTTCCGGCACATCACACAGAATCCTGACTTCCGGTACATCACACAGAACCCTGCCTTCCGGTACATCACACAGAACCCTAACTTCCGGTACATCACACAGAACCCTAACTTCCGGTACATCACACAGAATCCTGACTTCCGGTACATCACACAGAACTCTGCCTTCCGGTACATCACACAGAACCCTAACTTCCGGTACATCACACAGAACCCTAACTTCCGGTACATCACAGAGCCCTGACTTCCGGTACATCACACAGAGCCCTGACTTCCGGTACATCACACAGAACCCTGGCCTTCTGGTACATCACACAGAACCGCATCTTCCGGTACATCGCACAGAACCCTGCCTTCCGGTACATCGCACAGAGCCCTGACTTCCGGTACATCACATAGAACCCTGACTTCCGGTACATCACATAGAACCCTTACTTCAGTACACCACACAGTAGATGGCTCTATCCTATAGAAGCAAACGAGATTCTGTATGTGTTTTCCCAGCACGCACCACAGCGTGTACGTCACGCTAGACTTTGCAATGGCTCCGCGGGTGTCTCTGTTAATTGCGCGGTTTAGCCTGAGAAAACGCAGCTGCGTGGGCTTTAGACTACCAATCGGAGTCAGGCCCTGGGTCGCAGACACTCCCCTCCTCCAGCGCTGGAGACAGTCCTGTTTTCCTGCTATTCTGTGCGGTTGGATGGGAATCCCCCTTCTCTATATAGGCTGCAGGAGTAAGGGTCTGCTATTGGGCGCCACCTAGACACCCCCCCCCCTCCCCTACTGAACCTTAAATATGCCGTGAATTTTGCAGAGATTGAGCGTCTTGTGTCTGTATGAAGATCCTGTATACATTGCCACACATGGAACCTGTGTGCACAAATACACATTTGATCCAGATAGGACCCCGAAGCAGTTTGGAAAATGACCCTTATTTAAATGTGCCAAAAGGCCTATTTATAATAAATTCAAGCACTTGCAACAAATCGCATTGCCACATTGATATATGGCCTGATGACTGGCAGAGTGCTGGAACAAAGGGCGGCTATTTATCTATGTGCTCCAGGGGGAAGATGCCACTCCACTCTTAGGCCGGTTACCCCCTCCCCGTATGAATTACACTGCTGTCACCGCAGCGTCAGTGAATAAGCAAATATTCCTAGCCAAGGAAGCCCTTTCCCCAATGCCACGTCTACAGCATATTAATGGGCAGCTGTAAATTAGGCCGGTGCAGGGCCCCTGCTTCCCACCAAGAGAATGGTGACAAATGCAGATCCTGGAGGAGGCTTTCAGCGAGGCTCAAATTATATTTTTTCATCATAAAAAATGATTAACTTTTAATGGAATCCCAGTGTAAGCAGTGTTATGTATCCACCGAAACCGCGGCTTCTAATCCTTGGGAAAATGAGTTCTTGTAACATGACGAAGAGGAATGGCCGAGCCTTGTGCAGAAGCAGTCCCATTTCATGTCTGTTGTCTCAGTACATATTAATTATCTGCGTGTAACCCTTTCCCTCCCACCACCTATACTCTCACTAGATAGAAAAATAATGCAATGAATAGGTGAGATCTTGTAAATGGAATAACCCACGCAGATTGCGCCCTTTTTGGCAAAATTTCCGGGGACTCTCCCAGTTGTCGCCCACTTCTCCTGTGAAGTTGGAGGTCTTGCGGCCTGATGATAACTACGCCACCACGGATCCCCGCCTCCACCCTGATGTGCAATGTGACAAAGTGACGCAATTAACAGCGTCTCGCACTTTTAAAGTGGACACATCTGATTCCACAGCGTGGCCATGCCGCATATTCTGTAATTGCACTTGGCGAACGAAACAAGAAATCTTTTCCAAAAACAAAAATAGGGAACGAGGCAGAAGTGGCATCGTGCAGTCCGGTAACTTCTCACCTACTCATCGGATTACTGATACTATCTAATGTAATGTAGAAACACAATATTAGCAGAAAAGCACGTGAGATCGTAAAAGCGGCATGCAACGGGGCAGCCGGTTCCTCCTGCGTCTGTATAAACAAGAGAAATTTTGTGTACAGTCATCAGAGTCTGCGATAAACAAGTTTTGCAGATTTACGTCCGTCTTTTCCTGGCTTTACATCAAGTCTTAATTTGTACAGCCTCTTTAAAACACATTAAAATCACATAAAAGGCTCAGCTTTAAGAAGAGCAGTGTTAAGATGCAATGTGTTATCTCTTGATATTACGGAGCGAGTGCTTTGTTTAATATCTTGCATTAATGAAGGAGCTCCTTAAGAATATTATTACAAGGCAGAGCATAAAAACACAGATCCGAGGTCACTCCACAGCTATTAGCTGACAGACGAGCCTGAAATATTTCCTTTGAATACCATTCACGCTTTATTTTACAATTAACTTCTGATTTCCAAAAACAATTTTAGTCAACAATTGCCCACGGTCATAGGGATTATATGCTGACGGCTCGGAATATGGATCATAGCTTCTTCCTGACCAACAAGTACTGTAGTGCAAATTGGCAATTAAGAAATAATCTTTATTTTATTTTTTAATTTAGAGGACTCCACCCAAAAGTTCTGGCATCCACCAACGTTTGGGAGATACCTCTGCTCAACAGTCAGTTTCTCTTGAAAAAGATCAGGTGTGCGCTTACGGTAGACCCAAGATTGTGGATTTTAGTAGGCACTCACCCATATGGGTCTGCACACATGAAACAAGCGATGTTGGGGTGAAATGGGGCAGATTTAGTGTGCCCTTCCTGGCGTTCCAACGCTCCTGCAACTACATATTGCAGGAAATACCCACAACTGAATTCCCCCCACAAATGTCTCCTGCCTTCTCCAGAAGCTTTATGGTGGATGAAGGTTTCTCACGAATGACAAGGGTCTTGGGCACCAAGTTTCTACTGTTGCGCTATTCTGCTGGTCCCGTGTATGCAGCCTGGTGGTTGACATCATGATGAGGCCACGTCAGCAAGTAGCCACACTTTTACTGCCCAGTCCAGTTTTCCTCAATGTTGACCATGCCTGAAATAATTGGGGATGTGGCCTCATTTGTCACAATTTTCCATATTAAAATATGGATGAGGTCACTTCCTCTCCTAGATCAGATGTGACCCCAGAGCCTTCTGAAGAGGCCATGGGGTACTAGGCAACATACTGGTTTGGGACCCCGTAACCCTCTTTTTGTAAAAAAGAAAAATATGAGTCGAAAACAAAAATGGGTTAGGGTAATCTGTGCCCCTTAGAGCCAACTGGACCCTAGCTCTGTAGGATCTGGTAACGTGTGACCCTGGTGATGGGGATCACTATTCAGCGAAGCCTTTATCGAAATGTAGAGGCCTGAGGATGCTAAGATTGGCCTCTGTCTGGAGGCCCGGACATACGTTCCTGACCTTGTACCCTCATCACTCTGCTTGTCAGGAGGTGGAGGGAAATAAATAAAAGCAATCAATAGTTCCCATGTAATAAAGATATGCACTGATTTTTTTTAGTGTTTTTGCACGGACACCCAGGGCTCTCACGGGGCTGGGAGACAGTACATAAATCTCTCCCGCCCCACGGTATAGGTGTGGGTCGGTGCTACTCAGCAGCAGGGGTATTTGCACAGTAAATCATTTTCATTATGTGACTTGTACACGTAATCCTCTTAAGGCCTCTCCGCACTTCACCTTCACTTTATTTTACAGACAAGCACCGGCAGCTAATGAATTCTGAAATGTTCTAGCTCTCAACAGCATTTAACTAGTCAGTATAACTTAATCAATGACCGAGGAGGAGGGGTGGGGGGGAGAGACATAATACTCTGTGTGCCAAGGTAGTAACATCTATACTTATAGTAACTACAAAGAATAAGCTTCATCCAGGTCATCACTTGCGCATTATGGGGTTAAGACACCTGAAATCATTATTCACATCCATGTTCTAAGACTAAACGCATGTGACGGAATCTGATAGGCAGACGGTTGGGTCTCGCGTCACTCGGTGAAGCCACTCGGGGGTCTACCTGTCTAAAAGGTAATTAATGCACGTGAGCTAAAATCCAGAGTAATTATAATGACAGGACACTGGGGTTTTTTTTTGTTGGTTTTTTAATTTTGCACGTGAAAAAGAATTCCAGTAATAATATTTTTATAGTACATCCCAACATCGGACAGGGCAGTGTAGGGTCCACGTAGACGACCCTCAGCGATACTCATTTAAAGTCACTTCTACTGTCACTGCTAGCAGGAAGATTGCAGAATCTGCGCACTATGGACTCGTGTCAGTAGCAGCTGATTGCGCAGCCGCCAGTCACCCCTGTTCTGTTAGTCTGCAGAGGTCGAGGGTTATTACAAAATATATTATCATTTATTTTCATTACATTTTCACTGACTTGGGCAAACAAGCATTCTTTAAAAAACATGAACACTCCATTGGGTTGTGTGATTTTTTTCAAGTTAGTTTTGCAGATTATTCAATTTATTTATTTGTTTCCACTTTTGCAGATTAATGGGGCCTATTTATAAACAGCGCCGCCCGTCGTTATCACTTATTATTATGATCTCACGCAGGCACCGGAGTGATATTCCACTATCTAAGAATGACTGGCCTGGAGAGATAAAGGTTAACTTACCGCTTCACTACATGAGCACATGTGACCCGATTGGCGGTTTTTACATGCGCCAATGTACAAAAAAAACATTTACTTACAGTATTGTAAGAAAAAAAAAATAATTGGCCGCTAACGAATGCTTTATTATAGGGATGAAAAATTTCCGCCTATTATCACTTTTCTGCGATGGCGATAACAGAATAAAGATTGCGGCATTATTGTACCACCGCGATCCCTTGTAAATCGCCAGCGACACTTACGTACAGTTCTAACACGTGTATAGCTAGACCCTATGATGTCCAGAGCCGTCAGCGTACTGAAGTTTATGCGGGAAAAGTTAACCTGGAGTAAATTGAATTTACTATCTACTGGCAATTCCTCGTAGCGTGTTTGTGCCAGCGCAGCCCGAGCCGCTCACGTTGCACATCTCTATTTTTTTCTACTAAATAGATTTGAACTGTCAATTTGGAGACCCACTGAGCCACCAGCGTGTACCGAATACTGTGACCAACATGGAGTTTGAAGCAGCAAATGTTATTATAGACTGGTAATTGAATTGAACAGATTTACATTTGAATAGATTTGCAGCACCATGATCTCAGACAGTGCATGGGCCTGGAATGCCTATCTGCCAGCAAAGGTGGGTTCTGAGAGCGCGGATTCTGTTCAAGCTCAGTGCAGGATCACAGGCAGCGAGAGGCCAGGTAGTATGTCCCCACCCGTCCGAGAGGGGGAACAGCAGCCGTGGTGCATTCGGAAATGGAAAGCTTTCACAATATGACTATATCATATATATATATATATATATATATATATATATATCTACATGAGCCGTTTTATTTACCAGTCCCTATTTAAAAAAAAAAAGGGTTAATGTCCGAGAAGTGGTATGTTGCTATGAGCAACAGCTATGGTACGTCGCTGTGAGCAACATAATAAAAAAAATAAACTGAACAACACTATGGGTGGAATTCAAATGTTTGAAAAGTCGGTTGGGTGTCTGTTTTTTCCTGTCTATTAGACAATTGAATATCCCCCAATGCGTTTTCTCTATACCGTCCAATTATAACGCAGCACAGTAGTGAAAGGAGAATATACAATCTACTGTCTGTCCCTTTCACCCTTCGCAGGCAGGTTTTCGGGGAAGCCCCGGCTTGCAGTGGTAATACATTATGTATTGCTGTTATATACTTATTAATCCATTTACTCACCCACTCCCTCCATCTACAACTTCCATCCATGCATCCCTCCAGCATCCTGCAGAACCATCTCCTGTAGATGCCCCTGAAACACCCCCCTAACGTATGGCTGCAGCCTGTAGACTGGGCGGATGTGCCCCATTATCCACACTTCATGTCTGTCGCAGTAACGGAACGCCTCAGTCCGCTCTCTCACACTTCATTGTCACTTACTCAATAGCGCAGGTCTATATACTAGACGATTAACCCAGTAATTATTATATGCATTTATTTTACATTTTTATTGTGCTGGGCAGGCATCCCTATGGCTTGGGCACCGGGCAGGCATCCCTATGGCTGGGGCACCGGGCAGGCGTTTCTATGGATGGGGCACCGGGCAGGCGTTTCTATGGCTGGGGCACCGGGCAGGCGTTTCTATGGCTGGGGCACCGGGCAGGCGTCTCTATGGCTGGGGCACCGGGCAGGCGTCTCTATGGCTGGGGCACCGGGCAGGCGTTTCTATGGCTGGGGCAACGGGCAGGCATTTCTATGGCTGGGGCACCGGGCAGGCGTTTCTATGGCTGGGGCACCGGACAGGCGTCTCTATGGCTGGGGCACCGGGCACGCGTTTCTATGGCTGGGGCACCGGGCAGGCGTCTCTATGGCTGGGGCACCGGGCAGGCGTCTCTATGGCTGGGGCACCGGGCAGGTGTCTCTATGGCTGTGGCACCGGCCGGCAACTCTCTATGGCTGGGGCACCGGGCAGGCATCTCTATGGCTGGGGCACCGGGCAGGCATGTCTATGGCTGGGGCACCGGGCAGTCATCTCTATGGCTGGGGCACCGGGCAGGCGTCTCTATGGCTGGGGCACCGGGCAGGCATCTCTATGGCTGGGGCACTGGGCAGGCATCTCTATGGATAGGGCACCGGGCAGGCGTCTCTAAGGCTGGGGCATTATGCAGGGATCTCTATGGCTGAGGCATTGGGCAGGCATCTCTATGGCTGGGGCACCGGGCAGGCGTCTCTATGGCTGTGGCACTGGGCAGGCATCTCTATGGCTGGGGCATTGGGCAGGCATCTCTATGGCTGGGGCACCGGGCAGGCATCCCTATAGCTGGGGCACCGGGCGGGCATCTCTATGGCTGGGGCACCGGGCAGGCATCTCTATGGCTGAGGCACCGGGCAGGCACCTCTATGGCTGGGGCACTGGGTAGGCATCTCTATGGCTGGGGCACCGGGCAGACGTCTCTATGGCTGGGGCACCGGGCAGGCGTCTCTATGGATGGGGCATTGGGCAGGTATCTCTATGGCCTGGGCACCGGGCAGACGTCTCTATGGCTGTGGCACCGGGCAGGCATGTCTATGGCTGGGGCACCGGCCAGGCATCTCTATGGCTGGGGCACCGGACGGGCATCTCTATGGCTGGGGCATTGGGCAGGCATCTCTATGGCTGGGGCACCGGGCAGGCGTCTCTATGGCTGGGACACCGGGCAGGCATGTCTATGGCTGGGGCACCAGCTAGGCATCTCTATGGCTGGGGCACCGGCCAGGCATCTCTATGGCTGGGGCACCGGACGGGCATCTCTATGGCTGGGGCATCGGGCAGGCATCTCTATGGCTGGGGCATCGGGCAGGTATCTCTATGGCTGGGGCACTGGGCAGGCGTCTCTGGCTGGGGCACTGGGCAGGCATCTCTATGGCTGGGGCACTGGGCAGGCATCTCTATGGCTGGGGCACTGGACAGCCGTCTCTATGGTTGGGGCACTGGGCAGGAGTCTCTATGGTTGGGGCACTGGGCAGGCATCTCTATGGCTGGGGCACCGGGCAGGCATCTCTATGGCTGGGGCACCGGGCAGGCATCTCTATGGCTGGGACATTGGGCAAGCATCTCTATGGCTGGGGCACCGGGCAGGCGTTTCTATGGCTGGGGCACCGGACAGGCGTCTCTATGGCTGGGGCACCGGGCAGGCGTTTCTATGGCTGGGGCACCGGGCAGGCGTTTCTATGGCTGGGGCACCGGACAGGCGTTTCTATGGCTGGGGCACCGGGCAGGCGTCTCTATGGCTGGGGCACAGGGCAGGCGTCTCTATGGCTGTGGCACCGGGCAGGCATCTCTATGGCTGGGGCACCGGGCAGGCGTCTCTATGGCTGGGGCACCGGGCAGGCATGTCTATGGCTGGGGCACCGGGCAGTCATCTCTATGGCTGGGGCACCGGGCAGGCGTCTCTATGGCTGGGGCACCGGGCAGGCATCTCTATGGCTGGGGCACTGGGCAGGCATCTCTATGGATAGGGCACCGGGCAGGCGTCTCTATGGCTGGGGCATTATGCAGGGATCTCTATGGCTGGGGCACCGGGCAGGCGTCTCTATGGCTGGGGCACCGGGCAGGCGTCTCTATGGCTGGGGCACCGGGCAGGCGTTTCTATGGCTGGGGCAACGGGCAGGCATTTCTATGGTTGGGGCACCGGGCAGGCGTTTCTATGGCTGGGGCACCGGACAGGCGTCTCTATGGCTGGGGCACCGGGCACGCGTTTCTATGGCTGGGGCACCGGGCAGGCGTCTCTATGGCTGGGGCACCGGGCAGGCGTCTATATGGCTGGGGCACCGGGCAGGTGTCTCTATGGCTGTGGCACCGGCCGGCAACTCTCTATGGCTGGGGCACCGGGCAGGCGTCTCTATGGCTGGGGCACCGGGCAGGCATGTCTATGGCTGGGGCACCGGGCAGTCATCTCTATGGCTGGGGGACCGGGCAGGCGTCTCTATGGCTGGGGCACCGGGCAGGCATCTCTATGGCTGGGGCACTGGGCAGGCATCTCTATGGATAGGGCACCGGGCAGGCGTCTCTAAGGCTGGGGCATTATGCAGGGATCTCTATGGCTGGGGCATTGGGCAGGCATCTCTATGGCTGGAGCACCGGGCAGGTGTCTCTATGGCTGAGGCACTGGGCAGGCATCTCTATGGCTGGGGCATTGGGAAGGCATCTCTATGGCTGGGGCACCGGGCAGGCATCCCTATAGCTGGGGCACCGGGCGGGCATCTCTATGGCTGGGGCACCGGGCAGGCATCTCTATGGCTGAGGCACCGGGCAGGCACCTCTATGGCTGGGGCACCGGGCAGGCATCTCTATGGCTGGGGCACCGGGCAGGCATCTCTATGGGTGGGGCACCGGGCAGGCGTCTCTATGGATGGGGCATTGGGCAGGTATCTCTATGGCCTGGGCACCGGGCAGACGTCTCTATGGCTGTGGCACCGGGCAGGTATCTCTATGGCCTGGGCACCGGGCAGACGTCTCTATGGCTGTGGCACCGGGCAGGCATGTCTATGGCTGGGGCACCGGCCAGGCATCTCTATGGCTGGGGCACCGGACGGGCATCTCTATGGCTGGGGCATTGGGCAGGCATCTCTATGGCTGGGGCACCGGGCAGGCGTCTCTATGGCTGGGGCACCGGGCAGGCATGTCTATGGCTGGGGCACCAGCTAGGCATCTCTATGGCTGGGGCACCGGCCAGGCATCTCTATGGCTGGGGCACCAGACGGGCATCTCTATGGCTGGGGCATCGGGCAGGCATCTCTATGGCTGGGGCATCGGGCAGGTATCTCTATGGCTGGGGCACTGGGCAGGCATCTCTATGGCTGGGGCACTGGACAGCCGTCTCTATGGTTGGGGCACTGGGCAGGAGTCTCTATGGCTGGGGCACTGGGCAGGCATCTCTATGGCTGGGGCACCGGGCAGGCATCTCTATGGCTGGGGCACCGGGCAGGCATCTCTATGGCTGGGACATTGGGCAAGCATCTCTATGGCTGGGGCACCGGGCAGGCGTTTCTATGGCTGGGGCACCGGACAGGCGTCTCTATGGCTGGGGCACCGGGCAGGCGTTTCTATGGCTGGGGCACCGGGCAGGCGTTTCTATGGCTGGGGCACCAGACAGGCGTTTCTATGGCTGGGGCACCGGGCAGGCGTCTCTATGGCTGGGGCACCGGGCAGGCGTCTCTATGGCTGGGGCACCGGGCAGGCATGTCTATGGCTGGGGCACCGGGCAGTCATCTCTATGGCTGGGGCACCGGGCAGGCGTCTCTATGGCTGGGGCACCGGGCAGGCATCTCTATGGCTGGGGCACTGGGCAGGCATCTCTATGGATAGGGCACCGGGCAGGCGTCTCTATGGCTGGGGCATTATGCAGGGATCTCTATGGCTGGGGCATTGGGCAGGCATCTCTATGGCTGGGGCACCGGGCAGGCGTCTCTATGGCTGAGGCACTGGGCAGGCATCTCTATGGCTGGGGCACTGCGCAGGCATCTCTATGGCTGGGGCACCGGGCAGGCATCCCTATAGCTGGGGCACCGGGCGGGCATCTCTATGGCTGGGGCAGCGGGCAGGCGTCTCTATGGCTGGGGCACTGGGCAGGCATCTCTATGACTGGGGCACTGGGCAGGCGTCTCTATGGCTGGGGCACCGGACGGGCATCTCTATGGCTGGGGCACCAGACGGGCATCTCTATGGCTGGGGCACCAGACAGGCATCTCTATGGCTGGGGCATCGGGCAGGCATCTCTATGGCTGGGGCATCGGGCAGGCATCTCTAAGGCTGGGGCAGCGGGCAGGCGTCTCTGGCTGGGGCATTGGGCAGACATCTCTATAGCTGGGGCACTGGGCAGGCATCTCTATGGCTGGGGCACTGGACAGCCGTCTCTATGGTTGGGGCACTGGGCAGGAGTCTCTATGGCTGGGGCACTGGGCAGGCATCTCTATGGCTGGGGCACCGGGCAGGCATCTCTATGGCTGGGGCACTGGGCAGGAGTCTCTATGACTGGGGCACTGAGCAGGCATCTCTATGGCTGGGGCACCGGGCAGGCATCTCTATGGCTGGGGCACTGGGCAGGCATCTCTATGGCTGGGACATTGGGCAAGCATCTCTATGGCTGGGGCACCAGGGGAGGCATCTCTATGGCTGGGGCACCGGGTAGGCGTCTCTATGGCTGGGGCACTGGGCGGGCATCTCTATGGCTGGGGCACTGGGCAGGCATCTCTATGGCTGGGGCACTGGGCAGGCATCTCTATGACTGGGGCACTGGGCAGGCGTCTCTATGGCTGGGGCACTGGGCAGGCATCTCTATGGCTGGGGCAGCGGGCAGGCGTCTCTATGGCTGGGGCACTGGGCAGGCGTCTCTATGGCTGGGGCACTGAGCAGGCGTCTCTATGGCTGGGGCACCGGGCAGGCGTCTCTATGGCTGGGGCACTGGGCAGGCATCTCTATGGCTGGGACATTGGGCAAGCATCTCTATGGCTGGGGCACTGGGCAGGCATCTCTATGGCTGGGGCACTGGGCAGGCGTCTCTATGGCTGGGGCACTGGGCAGGCGTCTCTATGGCTGGGGCACCGGGCAGGCGTCTCTATGACTGGGGCACCGGGCAGTGGAGCAAGGAGCTGGCATGTCAGTGAGTATCGAGCCAGTATCCTGTACACGGCCAGCTGGGTGATGCTCAGTTCGCTTCCAATATAACATCATCCTCTTCTTTTTTCTGTGAACTTGGCTGAGATCCCCCGTAAAGGAGACGGATATAATGCCTGTGGAGCAGCTGTAGAGAATAAGGCTCCTTCTAGACTGTTATAATCTAATATCATTATATGTGTAAGAAATTAATATGCCTAATTTTATCATCAATCTGTTGCCTTTATGTTGTACTGCAGTGTTTAATCTCAGCACAATGAAGCAGGTGCTATTAATTCACCTCTGAATTGGCATCAGATGTATTTCCCATAGTCTGTGACGGTTTGGGCTGCGCTGTATACTGCGCTGTGTATTGCCCGCTGGGACACTGCGTTACGTCCTGCTGTCTTCTTGTAGCTGACTGTTGCTGATACAATAATGTTTCCCGCTGTATTTTATCTCTGATCTCACCTCAATGGGTTTGGGCCGGATGAAGTGGTTAGGGTTAGGCACTAGAGAAGGAGGATGGGGGGGGAAAGGTAGCCATAGATGCCGCCCCACCCCCACCCCAAGTCTCAGCTCTGTTTTTAGCCGTAGCCGCCACCCCTGCTATCTCAGCCCAAGCCGCCACCCCAGACGGGTTAGGGTAGGGGGCAGGGGAGGGGTAAATTAATTACCCCATCCCCTGTCAGCGTTCTAAAAGTTGGGATGCCGCCGTCAGTCATGTGTCAGCTTGCATATTGCGCATACGTGGCTGTTTGTCTCTGCATGCGTCGCTGGGGGCAGACGGAGGGAGGTTCAGTGGATCCCTCTCGAAAAGAACTGGCAAAAGGCTACTACGGTCATTAATGGACCAAGCTTTGGAATGCTCTGCACACCTGAAGGTGATGAAGATGACAGTTTAGTGACCCCTACAGAAACCTATGGGTCCTGCTTTGTGGTGGGAAATGGAGAGGGCACAGCAGATACTGGGGATATTTGCTGTGCTTCCTCTTTCTTAAATCCTGGTGATCCTTAATATTTATGGGTGCCCCCCGAAAACACCCACAAAATATATCCTGCAAATTGTCTTTACCATACAGTACATGCTTCAAACTGTGGTGGAGAGATGGGATGAAGGGCAAAGCCTTGAGGTGAAAGGGAATAAACAACAGGTGGAGTGGGAAAATGAAGAAAAAGAGAGAAAAAGACAAAAAGGATCTAAAAGCTCAGGAGGGTAAATGTGATTATGGTCCTGATTTCGAGCTATGTCAGAGACAAGCGGCAGATGCGCATGCGTCCTGTTACCACTGCGCATGTGTCCTATTACCGCCGAGCGACGCAGAACGTATTTGGTCGCAGAGAGAGGAAATTCCAGTGGACATTCCATGGTGGATACAGGGGGGTGGTTAGCCAGACTCGAGCGTGCTGCAGTGCTTTTGCAGCAGTTTTACCGGCGGCCATACAGTATTTCAGTGGAAAATTTTGTGTCTGCCACAGGGCTAGCGAAATGTCCGTGGTGCATTTTTTGATTAGCGCTGCAAGCGGTGGGCGTCTCAGAAGCGCATAGGCTGCAGGATTACCATAAAGGCGCAGTCTCGTTGTGCAAAAAGACCCAGTTACGGCTGCAGTAGAGCTCGGGCTGGATCATGCCCCGCAGTATGTATCAGAGGGAAGATCTAGTAAGAGAGAGTAGGGGAAGGAAGTTTAATCCACCGATAATCGGACAAGATGACAGGTGGATGGTGGGTGGGTACGGCAGGTGCAGGACTCTATGGTGGGTAGTGGGATGGTGGATGTTAGTCGTAGGTTATAAGGGGCACATTGGGGCAGTGGGCTATGTAGCATATCATCTCTTGTACTCTGCACCATTCTGTAAATACGGAAAGAGTGGCAGGACCCTCCGTCCTCTTCTTGGTGCCAGGCACTTCGGTGTAGTGGGCGCTGATGATAGGGGGGGTAGTTGCAAATGAAATGTATGGGTAGAAAGAATTGATTGTTATTGTGGGGGTAAAGTGCAAAGTTATAAAGTAAAGTGCAAATGAATAAAGAAGTGAACGGAGTAAAGATATTTATGGTGCACAGGTAACTCTGGGGTGGGCAGGAATACTAAAGGGCTATCACCTAGATACAAGTAAAAATACTCTTGGAAACATATAGGCCCCAAGTTGTACACAAATGCTCAGGAAAGTGGCGTGGAGGGTGGGGCCATGATGGGTTCCTCCCCTTTCCAGTACACGGGAAGCGTCACTCCCTAGGTTATGTGTAGCTGTTGGAACAAACTTTTTAAACACAGATCCTCTTTTACCAACTTTCTTGTTTTGGATATTGTAGACCCTCTCCTACCCCCCCCCCCCCCCAACTCTCCTCCACCCTCCCCTCACAATTTACAGATATCTTTCAATATCCGTGAGTTCTTTCTCATCCCTATTTACTAGCAATAATCCTCTGTCTGTCAGGGCTCCATCCACAATCTGTCTCTGTCACTCTTCCCATACTCTCCTATTGTCTGTGTCTGACACTATTGGATTTCTGCAGCCCTCTCTCCGCTCTCACAAGCAACTTAGCTCCAATTAAAAAGCAGCTGTTGGGACAGCGTCAGACTGACAGCCAGAGAGCTGGGGAAACCTGTTTAATACGAGCAAATGATATAAACACGTTCGCAGACAGCCCAATGGCTACACACGGAGAACAACGCATCTGGGACATGAGACTTGGTAGCTAACTTTTGGCATTTAAAAATCCACATGTATAAAATGGCAAAACTCCAGGGTTCTGCTTATAACACGTGCGCATTTGTGTAATAACACCGTGGGAACCAGCCGCTAACAATACTCAAAGGTTCCAATCTGCATTGAAGCCAGACCCACCAATCAGACTCTTGCTTTTTCTGTTTAGCTGGCACTAGTGAGATACAAGCCCATCATGGATTGGCCGCTGTATATTTTGCTCTGATTTGCACCATAGAACATGTATGTAAATAGCCCCCAGAGCCTTCGCCCCCTGGCAACCAATGAATTGTTAGCTTTCATCAGTTTAGCTTATTGCAGGCTGCACAAATGACAGCTACTGTTTTGTTTGCTGCTGACTGTAGCACCTTGTAACATGATTATTACTAAGTATCAGCAGTCACATCAGCCCCTTATAATGATACAGCTGTATGGTGGAAATGTGTTAATCATTTATACATGCCGCAGAAGTGGAGATCAGCCAGCGACTGTCCCAGGCAACAGCCCCACGATATACTGCAGATGTAATAAACAGTATCCGGACTCTGGGTCCACAGCACTTAGGTCGATGCCTATTGTCGACAGTGACTAGGTAGACACCATAAATAGGTCGACACAGCCATTAGGCCGACATGGAAAAAGGTCGACATGAGTTTTTCACTTTTTTTTTCTTTACTTTTTCATACTTCTACGATCCACGTGGACTACAATTGGGAATAGTAACCTGTGCCGAGTGCAGCGGTAGCAGAGCGAGTCACCTGACGCGGTGCACTAATTGGGGTTCCCGGTCACTTAACGAAGAAAACGACACAAAAAAACCCATTAAAAACTTATGTCGACCTTTTTCCATGTTCTACCTTGTTCATGTCGACATAATGGCCATGTTTACCTATTTCATGTGTCGACCTACTCACTGTCGACCAATAGGCACCGGCATAATATATGATGACCTAGACTCTGTCGACCCTGAGTCCCATACCCGTAATAAACTACTGTCGTGGTGACAAAAGTTATGTCGCTGTTAATTTTCTTTTCTGACAAATGAAACCATAAACATTAACAAATGTGGTCGCATCACGAACATAAGAGACTGCAGAATCAGGGCCGTATTAACCCATGGCCGGGCCCCTAGGCTTGCAGGTATTTTGGGCCCCCTCCGATGCTTCAGTCTTGCACCCCACTACAGCTGACGTTTGGGAAGCAGAGCTGACGTCATCATTTACACTTTCAGTATCCACACGGACAGCGACACCCAGGTGAAACAGAATCTGCTATGACGCTGGGTGCAAAGTGCCTCTAACCACTGGAGCAGGCATCTGCCTCTGAAAAAAAAATGACGGGCCCCTAATCCCTGCGAGGCCCCTAGGCTTCAGCCTAGTCAGCCTTACGGATAATACGGCCCTGTGCGGTAACTCCCATCTGCTTATTGTACAAATGATTTGTAGCGACAGAGCATTGCTCCCTACCTTCTTTCAGCATCCCGACTTTCAAACACTTCATGAAGCGGCAGGCTTGGCACGACTTGCGTCTGCGCTTTGTGATTTCACATTCGTTCGTGGCCGGGCAGCTGTATTCTATGTTTCCTGTTTTGTAAAAGAAAATGTAGATGACATTATATTTTACATTCAAAATCCATTGCTGTATACATAATAGCCAAAAATATATATACTCAATATCTCTTATTATATTATTACAAACCCTGTACACTGATTCCATTACTCGGTGAGGGAGGTCAGTGCTCCAGTGTTATATTAGAACAGGTGGAACATCTAGGAACAAAAACCTTTACTGCATATAATAAGTACAGTATTTGTACAGCGCAACTTCATATGCTGGCAATATATAAACGGTAATAAATGTATATACAGTACATAATCTTAGGGATCTGTGAAATGAATAAAATAAAAAGGTCTTTAAATGATCAAAGAGTTCTAAAATATCTTTATTATAGTAAGGTAGATATAAATTATATATATATATATATATATATTTATTCATATATATATATATATATATATGTATACAGGGCTATACATTGTATTTGTATTCACTAAGCTATGATTTAACGCACGTTACTTCATCTGCTTACTATTAAATATCTTCATTAATTAACTTCCTTTCTTATATATTTCTAGTTATACATGGAAACAGTATATTGCGGTTTCTATATATTTTTCCATCTCTATTGGAGAGTCATTGTTTCAGTGCCTGGGGTGCATTAGTGTATTCTTCCCGGCCTGCGTAGGACAGCTGGTGCCCTCTTTGGATAATACATTGAGAAAGCTTGTGGGCCGGAGGTCAAGCTGTTGGTCCAGACATCTTGGGATAAACAGCATCCTCTCAAATGCTCATTTGCATACATCCTACTTTGCATACCCAAGTTAATGGTTAAAAGTTACAAGTTAAAAGGTTAATAAAGCCACCGTGATTTATTAAAATGCACATGTCCTGTTATTTGTAAAATGAGGCGGTGAGTAATGCATTGCTCATTTACAACTGGAACACAAAGTCTATTTTGCAAGCAGCTTGGCCCTGTCTTGCTTACAGGACTCTCCCTACGTTTGCAACCCTTCCCCCTGTGATTAAGTGCATTAGTATCTTAATGAAAATGCATTCTGTTTATTGGTCTCTCGGGAAGGGGGAGGTCAGCACAGTAAATGCATAAATTGTCAGGAGAGACAGTCGCAGCATAATTGCAATCTTACTTCTCCTTGTTTGCAGCTCCCAGGGTCCAGCCGAGGCCCCCCCAAGAAACATGTGCACATTTTAGTAATTAGCATAGAGTCTGCCTGGGACCGCAGCATTGATGAAATATTTCAGACTTAATCACACTTTGTAAACACTGATTCATATTGACTTCCTTTCTGCGGACTGATGCCTCCTCATTAAATATCACATTAGCGGATTGCAGAACTGAGTCAAATGCTTGGCTTGTGCTAATTCGACGGAAAGAAATGGAGACGTGCGTTTGTTGAAAATGTGCTAAGTGGCCGTGATAAAGAAGTCTGTCAGCGGTGAAGCACTGAAGATAAGAGTGTCACAGGATTCTATATATTGGTATTGTGCAACGGCCATCGCCACCTACACCAGAGATCTAACCTCCGATGGCCACACCGCCATTGTGGAATCTGTAGCATCATGGCTGGGATTATATTATAGAATTCGCTTCCAGAATTCATAATTTACATATTAATACTGAGCGCCTAAAAGAGACAGATTATAGGCAGAGAGTATCGTGTGCTGATATTCTTACCTAATGATACAAAGTCTCAATACCTCCATGACACTGTAACTTAGCGGAAGGGAGTAAAATATATATTAGGGTGATAAATTCAAGTACTGCGCGGTTATGATGCCAGCACTAACTTTACACCAAATGGGAGCAATATTGGCTTTGGAGGACAGCAAAGGGAAGCAGCGAGCCCCTTTCCGTCCAATCACAGCACTTGCATATGAATACCTTAGCGTGGAGTAAAATACAGCAGCACCCTCCTGTTGGAAATAAACGCTATTAGATCGTAAGGAAACCTCCAAAGATGGCGGCACAAGCGATTTACTAAAACATGCAGCATGTGTGGCCTAATGGCCCTAATATTGGGGGTCATTCAGACATGATCGCACGCTAGTTTTTTTCGCTGCGCTGCGATCAGGTCAGAACTATGCATGCATATGCACCACAATGCGCAGGCACGTCGCACAGGTACAAAGCGGATCGTTGCTGGGCGATGGATTTAAACGAAGAATCCATTCGCACAGCCGATCGCAAGGAGATTGACAGGAAGAAGGCGTTTGTGGGTGTCAACTGACTGTTTTCTAGGAGTGGTTGGAAAAATGCAGGCGTGTCCGAGCGTTTGCAGGGCGGGTGTCTGACGTCAATTCCGGGCCCGGACAGGCTGAAGTGATCGCAGCGTCTGAGTAAGCTCTGGGCAACTAAGAAACTGCACAAAACCATTTTTGTACCGCTCGGCTGCACATGCGATCGCACACTTGCAAAGCAAAAATACACTCCCCTATAGGCGGCGACTATCTGATCGCAGCGCTGCAAAAAATAGCTAGCGAGCGATCCGGTCTGAATTAGGCCCATAGTCATTTAGCTACAGTGTCAAGACGGGACCTCACAAATACGTTGACTCCATTTACCGTCCGTTTTGAGAACCGGTTTGATAAGATTGTAATCTATTGTCATCTATCAGTGCAGGGGAAATCTGAATATATGTTACCAGCTTCACTCATTTTAATACATTCAGATATACTGTAGTACAGAAAGGATATTTGTGAGGCCCTACGTTTAAGTTATATTGCTGTAGATAGAGAAGAGTTTTGATATTAATTAATCCAGCAGAGTTTCATACTAGACTAACACTCCCCGAGCTGTATGTATACTGAGATACTTAGAGAAATATTATACTCCTGATGAAGTCCTATGACGAAATCAGGCTTGGACTGGCCCACAGGGGTATAGGGGAAGCCACCGGTGGGCCCCACTGCCTGGGGGGCCCACCTCCTGCTCTAAGGATCAGGTTCCAGACTGTGCACTTGAGTTATACATTATACATATGTTACCTTATACTGGACTATGGTGTATTTTCTACAGTGCATTGCTGTTATTAATCTGGTACATTATCATGCATGCAGCAGCTGAATTTACTGTATATATTTATGAAGGGGCCCAGACATTGCACTCCCTAATGGTTAGTCAAACCAATGAGGTGGCAGGCCACACCCCATCTGCAGACTGGCCATACCCCTAACACAGGCCCCCTACCACTGCATTCCCCCGGTGGGCCCTACATGCCCCAGTCTGACACTGGATGAAAATTCATGAAATGCATTGGAGTATGGACTGCAGTAAGTTTTGCTTGTGTAGAGAAGACAGCAGCTCCTTACCAAACACTTTACCAGGGGGTAGCGGCCATATTGGACAGCTAGAATGCTACTATATGCTCATTTTAGATTGATTTATTTTCCCTTCCAATCACCAGAGTAATAGTGGATACATCCTTCTTTGTGTTTCAATATCTACAGCTGAGCATGACTTCTACAATACTGGGAGACTGAACTTGCATCACACTAATATATAGATAGATAGATAGATAGATAGATAGATAGATAGATAGATAGATAGATAGATAGATAGATAGATCATAGAGAGTTGCAAGTTCAGTCTCACACACGCACGTATATATATATATATATATATATATATATATATATATATGTGTGTGTGTGTGTACGTACAGTGCTGCCTGGCAGTTATACCATACCGGACCATAATCAGCGTCTGGGTCTTTATATCGCACAAGGTAACTCAGTCCAGCCACTCTTTATGTAGTATTATTACATGTAGCGTATCAAAAATGGCTAAAAAAAACAAAAAAGGGATTTCTGATCCTGTATCAAAATTTGCTCTAAAATAACATTAAAAAAAAAATCTCTGGCCACTCGTACATCCAGATGAGGTTGGGTAGGGACAGATGGATAACTGGGCACATGCTACGATCCTGCTATATGCCTATCTCCCTCCATGGGTGCAGATGAATCTGTGCTTTGAAGTGAACAAAACCAACATGGTCACCGCGGTCCAACCTGGGATGACAGAAACGATAAAATAATTTGAAATAAACCTTGGCCAGACCTCCAATAAGACACGGCGGTGCTGGGCTCTTTTACTAATGTAAAAATAATGTTTTGCAGACTATGTTTGCATGTGAGATATTTCGCTGGGTTACTGGCTAATAGAACGTTACACTCTGCTGGCTGATAGTCACCGGGTCCAGGCAGATCTCCCCTCTCCGCTGCCAGAACATAATTTGCACGCTCCTAGTGGCACACTAATGTAGTTTTACAGCTGGCAGAGGAGCGCAGCAAAATGTGTATTAGGCAAATGTTTCAAAACACAAATCTGGACATTCAGTCGCCCGCAGCCCGTGTCATTAACGACTGCGCTTAAAGTTTGTTGAACCACCTGTACCACTATTTAAAAAAATAAAAAATCCTACGTAGTTTCACTATCCTATGTAATTTAAAGGAAGGTACTACTATCAACCCCTACTCGTGCGATACGCAGAATAACACGCTGTTTATCTCATTTAGGTTTTCATGTCCTGTCGCTCTCTAACTTATTCCCATTGTAAAATTTTAATACCCGTATGCCATAAACGCTGAACGCGGCTTGTCAGATAAAATGCTGATGTTAAAACCTGTGTGAAAAATGTCTTGTTATTGTTCTGTTAATGAGATTAGAAAAATTAACGCTTAGGAGCGACAGAGAGTGGACTGAGTAATTACACGGAGGCGCAAGGGTCATTCTGGTAACGTGCCGAGTGCCGTACGGCGGTGATACAGACATTTCAGGAGGATCGCTGGAGCTGCGATTCGGAGTTATATTTGGAAAAAGCCTTAAAAACACGGTTATAATAAGGAACAATTGAGTAATTTTAATTTTTTCTGATTTGTCTCTTTTTCCAGTTACTGTAATAACTATGGCCCTCATTCCGAGTTGATCGCTCGCTAGCTGCTTTTAGCAGCATTGCACACGCTAGGCCGCCGCCCTCTGGGAGTGTATCTTAGCTTAGCAGAAGTGCGAACGAAAGGTTAGCAGAACTGCTCGTAAAAATTTTCATGCAGTTTCTGAGCTGCTCCAAACCTACTACTACCTTGCGATCACCTCAGTCAGTTTAGTTCCTACTTTGACGTCACAAACACGCCCTGCGTTCGGCCAGCCACTCCCCCGTTTCCCCAGGCACGCCTGCGTTTTTACCTGACACGCCTGCGTTTTCTAGCACACTCCCGGAAAACGCTGAGTTACCACCCAGAAACACCCACTTCCTGTCAATCACTCACCGATCAACAGAGCGACAGAAATGCGTTGCTCGACCTTGTGTAAAATTGCATAGCGATCAACTCGGAATGACCCCCTATCTGCCATTCGGTACAAGGTGTTGGGGGCAGATTTGGACTTTAAGGAGTCCATAAATGTTTTACTTTTTCAGTCGGTTTCAATGAGAATGTATTTATCTATTTTTACCTATCAAAATTGTATTTTGATGGTATATAATATCTATATCAGTGGGGTGCGGGGGTTGTGGGCAGTTTGTGCTTTTTGGTATCATAGTTGGGTAAATATCTTTTTTTACCCTATAAACAGGGAGAAACTAGACTTCTTACGGCTTTGTACGCAATTTCACAAAACGTATACAGTAAAAGTTCTTGGTTGATTGTCGGTGTTTCATTATTTTACTTCTTTTTTTTATTTACCTTTTAATTGTTTATTATAGCATGTGCTAGCAGGTGACAGCCGCAATAGGACCGCCGTCAATGTCTCCTAAGTGTGAGATATCTCCCGATGTAGATTCTGCGTCATTGGAAGCCATAGGGAAATATCCATTCTGACCCCACTAACCGAAATGCGTAGAACGTTCGGAAACAGAAAATCTGCCATGGTGACAATACTGCACTCATTGCTTTGGCGCTTATGTTGGCATCTGTAGTAAATGTCAGGCTTGAAGGGCAGTCAGGTTTGATCATTCACGAAGTGACGCCAAAACGTAGGTAATGGCAAGTCTAATCGCTACTCTGGATAACGAGTAAAATGTTATCATGGTACACAAAAGCCGCAAGGTTTAGCTTTATCTATTCCCCATTGTAATGGAAAGTGGCATACGTTTGTTGTAGGTCGGCCCGAGCCAAGTACCCATATACACACACAGGCTGCGGCCAATGTGCTCGCTTGGAGTGTCCATTAATTGCGTTATCTCCTGTCTGAAAATGGGGTTATCATCATGTAAATACAGTAATCACGCGGCTTTACATATAATAATGGTCATGCTGAATAGGAGTTTCCACCGACTGACCAATATTGCCAGAGTGGTTTCTATGCAAACACTGATTTAATGCAGAAGATAAGAGGCCCGCATAGTACATCAAGGTGTATTACTAGGAAGGCAAACACTATTTCTACAAAACGTTAGTATAGAAAAGATAATAAACATCAAGAAATCTAATAATCTGGCTCTGAAGTTATAATATTCCCATTCTTGTCTCAACACGACCCTTTTTACTATTGTATCTATACACTGTACAATGTGACTCCTTTTAACCTATGTCACAATATGTCCATGTCCCTGTACTACTGTTTTATATGCCGACGTGTCTATCATGTACGTGTGGTCGACATGTTCCGTAATCTTCAGCAATGGTCAGAGCCGTTTTAACAGCAGTGTAGGCCCCTGGGCAAAGCAATGCACTGGGGCCCCTACCCATCCTCCAGCGGTAGGGGTGGGGGGTGCTATCAGCGGCAGCTTTGATGTCCCACGGGCGGTAGGGGGTGTTTTATCTTCCGCTCGGCATGTAGGACCTGGAGCAGTAATTCTGCGAATTACTCCTTTACTGCACAGATGGTGGGAGATGGGGCAAGAGGGAGAACACTAAACTGTAGAAGGGGGCATTGTGCTGAATGAAGGGGCCCAGTAAATGAATTCCAAGGTGGTAGGGGGTGTTTAATGCACAGGGGAGGGGTGGATAGTGGAGTGGGCTTAATAGTCATCATTTTCTGGTGGGAGGGCAGATTGCTTGACTGCAGATATCTCTAGTTCCTGGAAATAGATTTCATAGCTTTAAATGGAATTAAAAAAACTAGAGAGTCCCACCTTTCAGGAGGTGCTGGGGACACCTTTCAGGAGGTACTGGGTACACCTTTCAGGAGGTACTGGGGACACCTTTCAGGAGGTACTGGGGTCCTGGGGATCAGAGTTCAGGAGCCAGAGCAATCCACCAATGAAAATATTAAACTGCATACCAGGCGTGTGGAGCTGGAGCAAGGACCAGCTTCTGGGAGGCTAATATCTCTGGTTCTGGGCATAGGATTCCCAGCTTTTGGAGAATACCTTCAGAACCTGAGATATCTGGCTAGGAAGAGCAAGTAAAAGGCTCAGATGGGACCACTGATTTGAAGTCGGATATCTCTGGTTCCCTAGGACTGATTTTCAAAAATCTGGTACCCCTAGAAGAAGCTATTAGCCTGGGGCACTTATACTCGTGGGGCCCTTAGGCAACTGCCCATTGAGCCCATATGAAAAGACGGAACTGACAACGGTCATGTTTATCAATTTTAAAATTATTTTTCTATATATGTCTATATTTTATTTCCCAATGTGCTCTACTGTATGATAGATTGTTCCTTGTGACCAAGAAGACAGAGAACAAAAGCTTCTAATGATGGGTCCAACTTGTCTTCTTGGTGTAGTACACTACTGGGCTCATTGTTCTCTAGCTTCTTGGTGTACTACACTACTGGGCTCATTGTTCTCTGGCTTCATGGTGTACTACACTACCGGGGTCATTGTTCTCTGGCTTCTTGGTGTACTACACTACTGGGCTCATTGTTTTATGGCTTCGTGGTGTACTACACTACTGGGCTCATTGTTCTCTGGCTTCGTGGTGTACTACACTACTGGGCTCATTGTTCTTTGGCTTCTTGGTGTACTACACTACTGGGCTCATTGTTCTTTGGCTTCTTGGTGTACTACACTACTGAGCTCATTGTTCTCTAGCTTCTTGGTGTACTACACTACTGGGCTCATTGTTCTCTGTCTTATTGGGGCACCAGACTACTGGGCTCATTGTTCTCCTGCTTCTTGGTGTACTACACTACTGGGCTCATTGTTCTTTGGCTTCGTGGTGTACTACACTGCTGGGTTCATTGTTCTCTGGCTTCTTGGTGTACTACACTACTGGGCTCATTGTTTTCTGGCTTCTTGGTGTACTACACTACTGGGCTCATTGTTCTCTGGCTTCTTAATGTACTACACTACTGGGCTCATTGTTCTCTAGCTTCTTGGTGTACTACACCACTGGGCTCATTGTTCTCTGGCTTCTTGGTGTACTACACTACTGGGCTCATTGTTCTCCGGCTTCTTGGTGTACTACACTACTGGGCTCATTGTTCTCTGGCTTCTTGGTGTATTACACTACTGGGCTCATTGTTCTCTGGCTTCTTGGTGCACCAGACTACTGGGCTCATTGTTCTATGGTTTGTTGGTGTACTACACTACTGGGCTCATTGTTCTCTGGCTTCTTGGGGCACCAGACTACTGGGCTCATTGTTCTCCTGCTTCTTGGTGTACTACACTACTGGGCTCATTGTTCTCTGGTTTCTTGGTGTACTACACTACTGGGCTGATTGTTCTTTGGCTTCTTGGTGCACCAGACTACTGGGCTCATTGCTCTCTGGCTTCTTGGTGTACTACACTACTGGGCTCATTGTTCTCTGGCTTCATGGTGTACTACACTACTGGGCTCATTGTTCTTTGGCTTCTTGGTGTACTACACTACTGGGCTCATTGTTCTCTGGCTTCATGGTGTACTACACTACTGGGCTCATTGTTCTTTGGCTTCTTGGTGTACTACACTACTGGGCTCATTGTTCTCTGGCTTCTTGGTGTACTACACTACTGGGCACATTGTTCTCTGACTTCTTGGTGTACACTACTGGGCTCATTGTTCTCTGGCTTCTTGGTGTACTACACTACTGGGCTCATTGTTCTCTGGCTTCTTGGGGCACCAGACTACTGGGCTCATTGTTCTCCTGCTTCTTGGTGTACTACACTAATGGGCTCATTGTTCTTTGGCTTCTTGGTGTACTACACTACTGGGCTCATTGTTCTTTGGCTTCTTGGTGTACTACACTTCTGGGCTCATTGTTCTCTGGCCTCTTGGTGTACTACACTACTGGGCTCATTGTTCTCTGGCTTCTTGGTGTACTACACTACTGGGCTCATTGTTTTATGGCTTCGTGGTGTACTACACTACTGGGCTCATTGTTCTCTGGCTTCTTGGTGTACTACACTACTGGGCTCATTGTTCTCTGGCTTCTTGGGGCACCAGACTACTGGGCTCATTGTTCTCCTGCTTCTTGGTGTACTACACTAATGGGCTCATTGTTCTTTGGCTTCTTGGTGTACTACACTACTGGGCTCATTGTTCTTTGGCTTCTTGGCGTACTACACTTCTGGGCTCATTGTTCTCTGGCCTCTTGGTGTACTACACTACTGGGCTCATTGTTCTCTGGCTTCTTGGTGTACTACACTACTGGGCTCATTGTTTTATGGCTTCGTGGTGTACTACACTACTGGGCTCATTGTTCTCTGGCTTCGTGGTGTACTACACTACTGGGCTCATTGTTCTCTGGCTTCTTGGTGTACTACACTACTGGGCTCATTGTTCTCTAGCTTCTTGGTGCTTGATGGTTGAGAAAACTGATTGAGAGTGTAAGTGACCATTGGCCATGAAGGTTAGCCAGAGCATTTTATCTATCTATCTATCTATCTATCTATCTATCTATCTATCTATCTATCTATCTATCTATACTGCCTTGTCTACCTGTCATCACATTTCGCTGTACATATATGAGCCATGCCCAAGTAATTTTTAATTTAATATTATGGGGCACCTGCAAATGTATTGGAACACAAGGAAAAAGATTAGCTTTACAGAATAATTGCACCTCTCGTGCATAGGAGACCACAAATAGGTTGAATTGGAGAATTGTCTTTTTTCAACCTTAGATACTATGTTACTATGTTACTCCATTTGCAATGGTAGAAATTTGGGGGAGATGTACTAAGCCTTGGAGAGTTATAAAGTGTAGAGAGATAAACTACCAACCAATTGGATCCTGTCATTTTTCAAACACAGCCTGTAATATGGCAGTTAGGAGCTGATTCGCTGCTACTTTATCTCTGTCCACTCTATACATCTCGCCCTTTGAGTAGTTTGCATACTGTTGCAAATAATGTGGGATCTAGTACAACCTTGAGTTGGGGTTGAAATGATGATATAAATGAAGGAATATAGAGCCCACTGTTGTATACTATAGGATTTAGAATATTCTGACCAGCCAACAGTAGGTGAAAACATTTCAATTGTGATGTTCAACACAACCAATTTAAGCAACATAATATGTTTATAATAGACTATAAAATCTCTGAAGCTTTAAGCTTGGTAGATGCATCTGATTCCACAGGGCTTGTTGATCATAAGAACATGACCCCTTTGGCAAATGACTGAAACAGCAAACATGACTTGAGGATGCAAATACTGAGGCCATTGAGGATGTACAAGCCATGGCTTTATCAGGTGTATTACCTCTATAAATTCTTATAAAAGAAACAAGCACCAACCTTGAATTGTCCTTTTGAAAAAAGCCTTACAGGCCTCGCATGAAGCCACCCCATAATGGTAACCCGATGCAATGTCACCACACACCAGACACAGTCTTTTGGGCATTGCGTTGAGCATATATTCACATTTGGTTTGTGAATCTTCAGCAATGGTGCTGGAGCAGTCATCATATCTTTTCCTGACAGGCCCATTGCCACCAAGACCCGCAGCTGATGGGTACAAGGGTGGAGAGTCAAGTCCATTCTGGTGCCCGTTCATGGTGGAACTGTAGCTCCCACTGGCGTCTGATGAGCCACCTGGACTGTGGTGGTTGATACTGTCCGTCAGGGAAGCTGGGCTTGAGGGTTCCGTCTTGATGTATGACGAACAGCTTGAATCAATGTGTCGATCTTTGCTTGACATTCTGCAGAGAAGCCTGCATGGTAATAAGGAGACAAGAAGAAAGAGAAGGCTCCATTTAATAAAAGAAAGCTTCCTGCTCTGTAAGATTGCTCTGTAGGGGCTAAAGACTGCACATCACTCATTCATCAGTCAATAACGCTTGTTGTACATGAAGGTAATCAGCATAAGGCCATGACAGAGATTTAGCAATGTTACAGACAGGCAGTAAACAAAAACTTTAAAAAGCCCAAATCCCCTTTCCCAAAGGTAAGGCTGCTTGTCAATAGGCACAATTGTACATGTGAAATGTAGAATACACTCATCCTACTATGCTGGTGATTTAACCATAACTAAAGAGAGATGAAATGAAAAGATGCAGGATAATGACATTTGTATTTAGCTGATCAACTACAACTCGAATAACTGTGACGGTGTCTCTACCTGTAGTGGCTGACGGTATATAACAGACGTAGCACACATAATTATGATTGAAGTAAATTAACATCAAGTATGGGCTCTGGGGTTTATCATACACTGTTTCCTTGTTTCCCCTATGTGAGCTACCCCAGCATCATTTAGTCTTTGGGATATATTTACTAAAGTGTGTTTTTTTAGAAGTGGAGAAGTTGCCCAATCAGATTCTACTTATCATTTATCTAGCACCCTCTAGAAGATAATAGCAAGAATCTTATTGGTTGCTATGATCAACAGCTATAGAATTTAGAAGTGTGATTCCTGACATCACCGCGATGTCTGACTGTGCGCCTCTATGGGGAGCAAGGGAAAATTAGCAAAGTTAATGATCATAAAGTGCCTTCGAGCGACTGTTCTGGAGGCACATCGCAACCATGCCGAGGAATCGAATTGCCCCTTAATTATTTGTACACACTGTTTCATGCCACCCGAGGCACCACCGAACACTCACTCCGCATCAGCATCACAAAACTCCATCAGCAAATATAGAACATACACTGAAGTATTTCTATGCATAAACATAACACTGATAACACACAGACTTAGAACATGGTAGAAGCCCATTAAAGAACCCTTTTCATTCTTGAAATTATGTATCAATATTAAGTAGAATATCTTTAATGAATTACTAGTTACATATTTCAAGGAAACCATTAATTATTTTTTGTAGTCACATTTACTGTTGCCTTCCTATATTGTAACTTGTGATTGGCCCTCCAGCTCACCCCTTTCTCCCTCTGTGTGGTTAATGTAATAGATTGGCTGGTTCACAGACCCTGGTGCTCATTTACGCGTTTCACCAACACTATCAACCTGTGCTAACGCGCTATGGAGCAGGCAGTTACGATATAAATAATAGTGATACATAATAGAAAGATGATAATCCGGCTTTAAATGCTTGAAGAAATGTAATTCCTAACACCTTCCTGGCAATTAGAGATTTAACAGCCACCTTAAAAACATCATCAACCATTTGTAGCAAATGTTGTCTCAAATAGTCCAATTACAAGAAATGTGAAAGACTAATAGACTGTTCATAGTATTTGTACAATACTTTAGACCTTTTAAACACAATCTCTGGTGTTGACAGATTGTACAACATGTAAGAGGAGAGATTTTAACCTTGGAAGAAAAACAGAAAAGAGGTCCAGTAAATGCTCAATTTTCCTAATACATGTCTGCCGCTTGCAACCGCTAACACTAATTACAGCCATACAACTGTCGTGACTTCCCTGGCACTCATGGCTCAGGCCAACATTTGAAAGAAAGTGGATCAGCTTTGACTTACAGCAGCTCTGTGAATTCCTTTTAATTTAGAGCACTTACAAAACCACTTATTACCTTATAATTACTGGTCTGCTCTCGCATACATTATGATCTTAGGCTACAGTTAGGAGTTATTAGGGTACTAAAATACGCTCCCTTCTACTCTCTCTCTCCCCGGCAGTGAATTTTATGCAGCCATGATTAAAACATTCATTCAGATTCATCCCTCGCAACCCGGCTTAGATATTGCAGATTCTCCTTCTTGTAACAAAGCCAAGAGCTCCTCTCTCCTGCCCCCGGCTACTGCTAAAGATGTCTGTCCAATCAGATAGCAGCTGGTGTGTGCCCTGCCATTTGTCATGTCTATAGCATTACCACACGTTGGTGAATGAGGTTGTTTATAAATGAGTTGGATAGAATAATCAGTGTTAAATTGTTTTTTTTTATATTAAAAGTCTAGCACTTTTTAGGGCTCAATTCTATTTATTCCAAGGAATGTAGTCCCTATACAATGTGTAACTTTCTGCCAGGGGAAATTTCATTTCAATCAACAGGTTTTTTTTGTGTTTTTTTCCCCACTTCATCAAAGGCTTACTTTTCTAGATTCAAGATGAAGTACCATTCTGGTTCTTCCAACACAATGCCATTATTTTTTTGTATTTTTTATAATTTATCTCAATTTAGGGTTCAACATATGGCTCTTTCTTCGTTTTGACTCAGGTTTACCTGCTTATATTCCAGGTTTACAATTTATCAACTGGGATTTGAAAACCGTTTCAACCTAATCTGATGCTTAGAATATCTTATGCAAGGTTTGATTCTTCTTAACCAAAGTTTAGAATATATTATCTATGGTCTAGAACTTTGTATAAAATGTTTATGACATGTAATCTAAGCTCTAGAACATCTAATCCAAAACTATAAATACCACACGAAAGTATTATAGCATCTTATAGAAGGTCTAGAACATTTTATCCAAGAATTAGGTCTTCTTATCAAAGATTCAGAACGTCTTATCTAAGCTTGGAACATCTAATTCAAGACAAAAATGTCACATGAAAGTATAAAGGCATCTTATCACAAGGTTTATATCATCTTATCAAAGATTTATATAATCTTATCAACAATTTAGGACCTCTTATCTACACTTTATTGCATCTTATCGAGGGTTTAGAACATCTTATCCAAGATTTAGATCTTCTTAATCAAGGTTTAGAAAGAGTTATCAAAGGTAGATCTTCTGATCAAAGTTTTATCATGTCTTATCTAAACTTTGGAACATCCCAATCAAAGTGCTGAAAACACTAGCCTAGATTTAGAACATATTATGGGGGTTTAGAAATTCTCATTTAAGATTTACAATTTCTGAGCCAAAACTTAAAATGTACCATCAAAAATCTTACCGAATCCCTTTTTGGCAAGTGAACATACAGTATGCAGCCCAAAGGATTTATTAAGAGGAAATATCTAAGTAAGCTAAGATTCTGGCATGCCCCCTCGTTAAGTTACCATTGTAGTTTATCACCATTAACCAAATCTTCGTTATCATTACATGACATTATTCGGAGCTGTGCCGATTAGCGGCACTCAGGTTTGGTTTTAACCAAGAAAATACTGGCATTGACTTTCCTATCTTAGCCGAACCTTTTCTGCCTCTCTGTTTACGTTGTACCATAAACAATATCTATACGTGTACTGTGAAGAAGAAAATTACTAGTTCTTCGTCTGTTTGAGGGGTGAAAACACTTTAAACATTTGTTATAACTGTATGTAACTAAAACATGGGGCAACATGTCTATTTGGTGAGTGGAGGAATGATTTTAGTAATTAGCATTTGTGGATCATAATCAAGGGTTAAATACAGCATGCTTGGCCAGGATGTCTACAAGTAAACATTTTAAAAATAAAAAAGTGATACCTCTTTAAATGTAACCCCCCACCGCCCCCCCAAAACTAATTCAATTTACATATGCTTCCTTAACTTTTACGTCTATTGAAGACTTCTGCAAATAATGGCCATGTTTACTTTAATTGTCATATCCTACAGTGCTTTAAGCATCTGTCAGATGGCAGAACATTTGCGCAAAGACTATGTAAATTAGAGGAAAAAATGTTTACTCCATTGATATCCACAGAAAGAACTATTATGTTGACCCGATTTCAATAATTTTGCCTTCCAGACAAACTTGTTTGAGCACCAACTGCAGGACAGCCATTGTTTTGCTGTGCGCTATTTGGAGTCATGCCGGAAACAAGGCTCGGCGAGGGGGGTGGGTGGGTGACCTGCTAATTACACTGGAGTTCATTACACTAAAGACATTGCAGACATCATTCCATTATACTAAGCTGCTAACATCAGGTCCTAATTCACATTCATTTAAAGGGGAAAAAAAAATTCTCTGCAGTTTTATTATTCAAGGACAGAAATATTCACAATTATCTATAAATTCAACTGTCAAACAGTGGGTTTTATCCTGGCCCCTACTTCAATCTAAAATTGGAGGCACTAAAATTCACATTAACTCAAGCAGGAATACAGTGAATATGGCTTTATTTCAAAAGAGCTCGTTTTTGTCACAAAGAAGCCGTTTCCAAGATGATGACTTTATCTGTGTTTTATTAGAAAAAGTAAATCCTGCTTTGTGCTACTAGTCTGGGAACTCACATTTCCTTGATAGCTGAGATGGAGCTTAATTAATGCACGCCATGCACGCTTCTGTGTCACCGGCGCCATTGGGAAATTGTCTCATTGTCGCAGCATGTACATACCAAAAAGAGCCATCGCCAAGTAACTTATCCCAAATCAATCTGATCGTTATCAACATCCCTCCCAACTCTTCCAGTGTTTTCCAATTCCAAGTGGGAGATGAACCCTACTTTTTGGTGCTCCTACAAACAGTGGCTTGGCTTGGCCCAGGCAATGTGCCAGAAATGCCCACTTGACATTGGTGTCCATTCACTCGAGATCCAACACCGAAACAACTACTTGCTAGTTTTGACGCATCCTGTGGCGCATGCGGACAGCATGTTTCCAGATTAAGATGCTTCTGTGGTCTGCTTGAAATCAGGACTAGGTCCATTTCTTAAGATGCCCTTTGTACCAGTTTGGTAAAAGATGGGTGATATCAAGCAAGCTTGGTGATACGATGGCTGGAACACTGCACTGATAGGTGTCAGCATATCTCATCCAGTTCCTATAAGTGTGCTCTAATTGGACATTGATTGTGTGATTGTGATTGGGTGAAGAAGAGGGATTGGATTCTGTGTCTGTATATTGTGACATCGCCATTCTCCTGTCTGCAGATTGAACCTACAGTAATTCAGAGTTGCACGCTCTGCCAATGTTTTTCGCAATTGAGCGATTACCGGCAGACTGAGCACGCGCTGCGATCGCACTACACATGCACTTAGGTACCTTTGCAACTGCGTGCACAATGAGGATTCACTTGCAAAGTGATTGACAGGAAGTGTCCGTTTGGGGGAGGTAACATGGTGTTAGCGGGGAGTGGTTGTACGAACACAGGCGTATCATGGCCGTTTTTAGGGTGTTTACGTGATGCCAGCTGCGAGCTCCTTCGTACAAAAACATGGCGCCTGCGTGACTACTGGCGCTTCTAGTCTGCGTAGCCATAGGCCTACTCGATCTGTCAATGTTTAACGTCTGTACGCAACTTGCGGATCTGTACGCAACTTGCGTTCGCTCCGGTGGGCCTCTATTTTCATTTCTGGGCGTCATTTTCACTTGCTGACATTAGCAGTTGCTAAAAATAAGAATTTACTTACCGATAATTCTATTTCTCGGAGTCCGTAGTGGATGCTGGGGTTCCTGAAAGGACCATGGGGAATAACGGCTCCGCAGGAGACAGGGCACAAAAGTAAAGCTTTTACAGGTCAGGTGGTGTGTACTGGCTCCTCCCCCTATGACCCTCCTCCAGACTCCAGTTAGGTACTGTGCCCGGACGAGCGTACACAATAAGGGAGGATTTTGAATCCCGGGTAAGACTCATACCAGCCACACCAATCACACCGTACAACTTGTGATCTAAACCCAGTTAACAGTATGATAACAGAGGAGCCTCTGAAAGATGGCTTCCTAAACAATAACCCGAATTAGTTAACAATAACTATGTACAAGTATTGCAGATAATCCGCACTTGGGATGGGCGCCCAGCATCCACTACGGACTCCGAGAAATAGAATTATCGGTAAGTAAATTCTTATTTTCTCTATCGTCCTAAGTGGATGCTGGGGTTCCTGAAAGGACCATGGGGATTATACCAAAGCTCCCAAACGGGCGGGAGAGTGCGGATGACTCTGCAGCACCGAATGAGAGAACTCCAGGTCCTCCTTTGCCAGGGTATCAAATTTGCAAAAATTTACAAACGTGTTCTCCCCTGACCACGTAGCTGCTCGGCAGAGTTGTAATGCCGAGACCCCTCGGGCAGCCGCCCAAGATGAGCCCACCTTCCTTGCGGAATGGGCCTTAACAGATTTAGGCTGTGGCAGGCCTGCCACAGAATGTACAAGTTGAATTTTGTTACAAATCCAACGAGCAATCGACTGCTTAGAAGCAGGTGCACCCAACTTGTTGGGTGCATACAGTATAAACAGCGAGTCAGATTTTCTGACTCCAGCCGTCCTTTAAATGTATATTTTTAAGGCTCTGACAACGTCCAACAACTTGGAGTCCTTCAAGTCGTCTGTAGCCGCAGGCACTACAATAGGCTGGTTCAGGTGAAACGCTGATACCACCTTAGGGAGAAAATGCGGACGCGTCCGCAGCTCTGCCCTATGTCGAATGGAAAATTAAATAAGTGCTTTTATAAAACAAAGCCGCCAGTTCAGATACTCTCCCGGCCGAAGCCAGGGCCAGTAACATAGTCACTTTCCATGTGAGATATTTCAAATCCACATTCTTTAGTGGTTCAAACCAATTGGATTTGAGGAAATCTAAAACTACGTTTAGATCCCACGGTGCCACCTTAGGCACCACAGGAGGCTGTATATGCAGTACTCCTTTGATAAAAATCTGGACCTCAGGGACCGAGGCCAATTCTTTTTGGAAGAATATTGATAGGGCCGAAATTTGAACCTTAATAGATCCCAATTTGAGACCCAAAGACAATCCTGATTGCAGGAAATGTAGGAAAACGACCCAGTTGAAATTCCTCCATCGGAGCACTCCGCTGCTCGCACCACGCAACATATTTTCGCCCAATACGGCGATAAAGCTTCGCGGTGACTTCCTACCTTGCCTTTATCAAGGTAGGAATGACTTCTTCTGGAATGCCTTTTCCTTTTAGGATCTGGCATTCAAACGCCATGCCGTCAAACGCAGCCGCGGTAAGTCTTGAAAAAGACAAGGACCCTGCTGAAGCAGGTCCCTTCTCAGAAGTAGAGGCCACGGATCGTCCATGACCATCTCTTGAAGTTCCGGGTACCAAGTCCTTCTTGGCAAATCCGGAGCCACTAGTCTTACTCCTCTTTGCCGTATAATCCTCAATACCTTTGGTATGAGAGGCAGAGGAGGAAACACATATACCGACTGGTACACCCAAGGTGTTACCAGCGCGTCCACAGCTATTGCCTGCGGATCTCTTGACCTGGCGCAATACCTGTCCAGTGTTTTGTTGAGGCGAGACGCCATCATGTCCACCATTGGTTTTACCCAACGGTTTAATAGCATGTGGAAAACTTCTGGATGAAGTCCCCACTCTCCCGGGTGAAGGTCGTGTCTGCTGAGGAAGTCTGCTTCCCAGTTGTCCACGCCCGGGATGAATACTGCTGACAGTGCTATCACGTGATTCTCCGCCCAGCGAAGGATCCTGGCAGCTTCTGCCATTGCCCTCCTGCTTCTTGTGCCGCCCTGTCTGTTTACATGGGCGACTGCCGTGATGTTGTCCGACTGGATCAACACCGGTCTTCCTTGAAGCAGAGGTTCCGCCTGGCTTAGAGCATTGTAGATTGCTCTTAGTTCCAGAATGCTTATGTGAAGAGACTTTTTCAGGCTCGACCACACTCCCTGGAAATTTTTTTTTTTTTTTTTTTTCCTGTGTGACTGCTCCCCAGCCTCTCAGGCTGGCATCCATGGTCACCAGGATCCAATCCTGCATGCCGAATCTGCGGCCCTCCAATAGATGAGCCTCCTGCAACCACCACAGAAGGGATACCCTTGTCCTCGGCGACAGGGTTATCCGCAGGTGCATCTGAAGATGCGACCCTGACCATTTGTCCAGCAGCTCCCTTTGCATGGAATCTGCCGAAAGGGATTGCTTCGTAAGAAGCTACCATTTTTTCCCAGGACTCTTGTGCATTGATGTACAGACACCTTTCCTGGTTTTAGGAGGTTCCTGACCAGGTCAGATAACTCCTTGGCTTTTTCTTCGGGAAGAAAAACCTTTTTCTGAACTGTGTCCAGAATCATCCCCAGGAACAGCAGACGAGTTGTCGGCATTAATTGGGATTTTGGAATATTCAGAATCCATCCGTGCTGCTTTAGCACCTCTTGAGATAGTGCTAAACCCATCTCTAGCTGTTCTCTGGACCTTGCCCTTATTAGGAGATCGTCCAAGTATGGGATAATTAATACGCCTTTTCTTCGAAGAAGAAATATTATCTCGGCCATTACCTTTGTAAAGACCCGAGGTGCCGTGGACAAACCAAACGGCAGCGTCTGAAACTGATAGTGACAGTTTTGTACAACGAACCTGAGGTACCCCTGGTGTGAGGGGTAATTGGAACGTGGAGATACGCATCCTTGATGTCCAAGGATACCATAAAGTCCCCTTCTTCCAGGTTCGCTATCACTGCTCTGAGTGACTCCATCTTGAACTTGAACTTCTTTATGTACAGGTTCAAGGACTTCAGATTTAGAATAGGCCTTACCGAGCCATCCGGCTTCGGTACCACAAAAAGAGTGGAATAATACCCCTTCCCTTGTTGTAGAAGAGGTACCTTGACTATCACCTGCTGAGAATACAGCTTGTGAATGGCTTCCAAAACCGTCTCCCTTTCTGAGGGGGACGTTGGTAAAGCAGACTTCAGGAAACGGCGAGGTGGCTCTGTCTCTAATTTCAACCTGTACCCCTGAGATATTATCTGCAGGATCCAGGGATTAACCTGCGAGTGAGCCCACTGCGCGCTGTAATCTTTGAGACGACCGCCTACCGCCCCCGAGTCCGCTTGCGAAGCCCCAGCGTCATGCTGAGGCTTTCGTAGAAGCCGGGGAGGGCTTCTGTTCCTGGGAAGGAGCTGCCTGTTGCTGTCTCTTCCCTCGTCCTCTGCCTCGTGGCAGATATGAATAGCCCTTTGCTCTCTTATTTTTAAAGGAACGAAAGGGCTGCGGTTGAAAGGTCGGTGCCTTTTTCTGTTGGAGAGTGACTTGAGGTAGAAAGGTGGATTTCCCGGCCGTAGCCGTGGCCACCAAATCCGATAGACCGACCCCAAATAACTCCTCTACGCATCGCCTGTCCACTGTCGTGTCCATAAAGCTCTTCTGGCCGAAATGGACATAGCACTTACCCGTGATGCCAGTGTGCAGATATCTCTCTGTGCATCACGCATATAAAGAAATGCATTCTTTATTTGTTCTAACGACAGTAAAATATTGTCCCTGTCCAGGGTATCAATATTTTCGATCAGGGACTCTGACCAAACTACCCCAGCACTGCACATCCAGGCAGTCGCAATAGCTGGTCGTAGTATAACACCTGCATGTGTGTATATACCTTTTTGGATATTTTCCATCCTCCTATCTGATGGATCTTTAAGTGCGGCCGTCTCAGGAGAGGGTAACGCCACTTGTTTTGATAAGCGTGTTAGCGCTTTGTCCACCCTAGGAGGTGTTTCCCAGCGCTCCCTAACCTCTGGCGGGAAAGGGTATAAAGCCAATAACTTCTTTGAAATTAGCAGTTTTTTTATCGGGGCACCCCACGCTTCATCACACACGTCATTTAATTCTTCTGATTCGGTAAAAACTACTGGTAGTTTTTTCACACCCCACATAATACCCTGTTTAGTGGTACCTGTAGTATCAGCTAAATGTAACATCTCCTTTATTGCCAAAATCATATAACGTGTGGCCCTACTGGAAAATACGGTTGATTCGTCACCTTCACCACCGGAATCAGTGCCTGTGTCTGGGTCTGTGTCGACCGACTGAGGCAAGGGGCGTTTTACAGCCCCTGACGGTGTTTGAGGCGCCTGGACAGGCACTAATTGAGTGTCCGGCCGCCTCATGTCGGCAAACGACTGCTTAAGCGAGTTGACGCTATCCCGTAATTCCACAAATAAAGGCATCCATTCTGGTGTCGACCCCCTAGGAGGTGACATCCTCATATTTGGCAATTGCTCCGCCTCCACACCAATAACGTCCTCATACATGTCGACACACACGTACCGACACACAGCAGACACACAGGGAATGCTCTATACGAAGACAGGACCCACTAGCCCTTTGGGGAGACAGAGGGAGAGTCTGCCAGCACACACCAAAAAGCGCTATATATGACAGGGATAGCCTTATGATTAAGTGCTCCCTTATAGCTGCTTTTATATTAATATATATATATAGCCATTTATTTTGCCCCCCCTCTCTGTTATACCCTGTTTCTGTAGTGCAGTGCAGGGGAGAGACCTGGGAGCCTTCCTGACCAGCGGAGCTGTGACAGAAAATGGCGCCGTGTGCTGAGGAGATAGGCCCCGCCCCTTTTCCGGCGGGCTCGTCTCCCGCTATTTAGTACATTTAGGCAGGGGTAAATATCTCCATATAGCCTCTGGGGCTATATGTGAGGTATTTTTAGCCTTTTTAAAGGTTTTCATTTGCCTCCCAGGGCGCTCCCCCCCCAGCGCCCTGCACCCTCAGTGACTGCCGTGTGAAGTGTGCTGAGAGGAAAATGGCGCACAGCTGCAGTGCTGTGCGCTACCTTAAGAAGACTGCAGGAGTCTTCAGCCGCCGATTCTGGACCTCTTCTTGCTTCAGCATCTGTGAGGGGGCCGGCGGCGTGGCTCCGGTGACCATCCAGGCTGTACCTGTGATCGTCCCTCTGGAGCTTGATGTCCAGTAGCCAAGAAGCCAATCCATCCTGCACGCAGGTGAGTTGACTCCTTCTCCCCTCAGTCCCTCGCTGCAGTGATCCTGTTGCCAGCAGGAATCACTGTAAAATAAAAAACCTAGCTAAACTTTTTCTAAGCAGCTCTTTAGGAGAGCCACCTAGATTGCACCCTTCTCGGCCGGGCACAAAAATCTAACTGGAGTCTGGAGGAGGGTCATAGGGGGAGGAGCCAGTGCACACCACCTGATCTGTAAAAGCTTTACTTTTGTGCCCTGTCTCCTGCGGAGCCGCTATTCCCCATGGTCCTTTCAGGAACCCCAGCATCCACTTAGGACGATAGAGAAATCGTAATTGCAATAGCGTACATCTAGCGGGAATGAGGCCCATACTGTATGTGTTGCTTATTTATGTCGGTCGAAAGGTATGAAACCTATCACTTATTTCATGTTTAAAGCAGAATATACAGTGGGGCGACTTTCTGACAAGATCCTCTTGGATCCCCGTTACACTTACACAGAAAAAGCCAGACATTTCCTTGCTGAATGGGCTCTGCAAGCTGTGGTGCAATGCATTTCAGAGCTGACTTACTTCAACCCTGAATGTTATTTTACAATGAGCATGTTTTCTGCTTCAATTAATTGCACTCTAGCAAAGTGGCAAAAAAACACAAATCACTTAGTAGAAAAATGGGCACCAGCTGCTCTTGTGTAAGAATGAGGAAGCCGGAGCAGAGCGACTGAATGAAGTGTCATGTCAGAAATCAACGGTGCAACATGCGATTTGAGAAAACAGGACTACTTTCTGGCGACAGGCTGTCATTACAGCATCACAGTAATACCGCGCTGTGACAACTCTCTCCCCTAACGTATCATCACTGCATTAAGGTGCGCTGGCTTGGTCGAAGCAAAGGTGCAAACAAAAAGATTTCTTTTCTTCTTCTTTTAATAAGACTTTGACTTGTTACGTTGATAGAAATGCTCAACTATTGGAAGCAAAGCAACACTTAACTGAGCCGGGCAGGAAAATAGTTTGATGACTGTCATACGGGATTGGTGGTAAAGTGTTACTACAGCGGTATGGGCCAGCTTTCATGGGGGGCGAACAGTTCTCCAGTGTGATAGTTTTCTCTTTACCCTTATTTATTTATTACCAGTTATTTATATAGCGCACACATATTCCGCAGCGCTTTACAGAGACTATTTGCCATTCACATCAGTCCCTGTCCCAGTGGAGCTTACACTCTATATTCCCTATCACATGTACACACACACATCCACGCTAAGGTTAGTTTTTGTTGGGAGACAATTCACCTACCAGTATATTTTTTGGATTGTGGGAGGAGACCGGAGTACCCGGAGGAAACCCACGCAAGTACGGGGAGAATATACAAACTCCACACAGTTTGGGGCATGGTGGGAATGGAACCCATGACTTCAGTGCTGTGAGGCAGTAATGCTAACCACTACACCTTCCATACTGATTGACTATTTAGTATTTGATTGACTATTTGCTTTGCACGGGAAACAAATAAGCCCTTTGCACGCAAAGCTTGTAAAAATCATTGGATGCACATGCAAAGTCTATTCAATCTCTTGCACGTGTCTATGCAGTGAATTGTCCTCGCTGAACCTGCTCTACGCACCGAATGGCATGAACATTCAGAAACACTAAGAGCTAAGCACACGAGAAGACTTCTTGTATGAGACTGTACCAGCCCGGTAACATCACAGCTTCCCCAGAATCCCACTTTGTCCGTTACCTGACCATGACGCTCTCTTAGAAAGACTGCATCCAGGTCATATAATGGCATTCATTAATGTAAGACTCTACTGTAAATGTATATACGGCTGGTGTGCTACTAGTCATCAACAGCGAGCCCGAAGCGCAAACAAGTGTATTTACACTTATGTCCAACTTACGTACTACGACGACACGCCCTCAGTGACCTTTGCCCTGTCCCAGCCCAGTACTGCCGCTTCGGTTCTAAGCAAATATGGGCGATTGCTCAGTTACGGAACATGCGCAGTGTGAATAGATGGAACATATTCTCTGCAAATGGAGTACGTTCAACTCTACCGCAGTAATTTCATCACCGTCAAATTATTGCAGCTTTGGAAAACTGGAATTAACAACATTGTGTCCTGTATAATTAGTTATGTACGAATGTGTGCACCTGGGATCTTTGTGGTGTGTTGTGATACTGATGAGTATTTTGAACTTACAATGTTCCCTATCACCCACAATAACCTACTAGCATACGGTATGTTTGGAATGCATGAAATAAGCAGAGAACATACAATTTTCAGGCAGATAAAAATTAAGATGAACTAAAAAGTCATTATATCTGAGCCTTAAATCAGGCAGAACTGTAGCACATTAGGGTTCTCCATTCTTTGTGTTGGTTACTAGGAAGCTGTTGCCACCAGCCCTCCTCTCCGGCACCATAGGGTGGAAGCGGCATAAAGGGTTAACCTGATAAAGCAGTCACACGGTTTATTCAATTCTCATTATTCAATCTCCTCTGCAGCTACAGATAAGTGTGCCTTGTTTATAGTCTATAGCTTGTCATAGTGAATGCAATGAAAAACATCAAATCAATACAGCGTTTAAATGAATAATAACACTGTGCAAATATAGATATGCCTTTGTGCATAGATTACTTTCCTTAAACACCGAGAGCCGCCCGACATTGTGCCAGACGGCTGAAGGGAAACTGACGTAGGGAGGGCGCACTTTAAGCGAGCATTGTGGAATTATTGGAAGTGACTCTGTTATCCCAGCGTAAAGTTACAGTGTTTGTAACTGATTATAAATTTGGCCAAACTGTTTTATGTTACAGACAGAATGTGTTACGTGCGAGGAATTGTGTCTTGTTCTCGCAGTGCCCGGCAGAAGAGGCCAATTTCATTGCACTCTATCATATTTTTGCTGAATCTGTTTTATGCGCATGTGAAGTCGGTATAACCAGGTACGGAAAGCCGACTGAGTGCCGCGGAAAACAGATTCACAATCTGAATATTGAAATCATATTCTCCTGGAATTTTCAGAAGGCTCCCGAATTTGGAGGCGTGTTGTAACCCTACCGCATTTCAGCAATTCTCCATAGAAGCAGGTGGTGGAGCGTAATTACCCAATCCACAGCAAAAGTTACTGTATGCCACTAATTGCAGAAAGCCATTGCAGACGATGGGGCCACAATGATGTGACGTCATCTCCCTCCCACCTGGACATCTACTATACAGCAGATCCAAGGAGTAGGTAAGTATGACGTATACAAATAAAAAGATTATGCGGGAGATTCATACTGTAGGTGGTAACCGTGACAGATTTTGCTCACACCCCTATGGCTTGTGATAAACCACAAACAAGGTTTTCTCATTCAATAACTGGCGTTACATTAGCATGCAAGGTTTGGATAGAACCTCACCATTAAATCCCCCATATATAACGTAACACATAGAGTAATAGTACCAGCATTGGCTGTATATATGGGATCCGGACTGAAAGTCTACAGTAACTAGGTCGACAATGTCTAGGTCGACCACTATTGGTCGACAGTAACTAGGTCGACAGGGTCTTTAGGTCGACATGTTCTAGGTCGACATGAGTTTTTCACAATTTTTTTCTTTTTTTTAACCTTTTCATACTTAACGATCCACGTGGACTACGATTGGAACGGTAATCTGTGCCGAGCGAAGCGGTAGCGGAGCGAAGGCACCATGCCCGAAGCATGGCGAGCGAAGCGAGCCATGCGAGGGGATGCGGTGCACTAATTGGGGTTCCCGGTCACTCTACGAAGAAAACGACACCAAAATAACATTAAAAACTCATGTCGACCTTATGACCTGTCGACCTAGAACATGTCGACCTAAAGACCCTGTCGACCTAGACACCCTGTTGACCTAGTTACTGTCGACCAATAGTGGTCGACCTAGACATTGTCGACCTAGTTACTGTCGACTTTCAATACCACACCCGTATATATAAGCTGTCTTTGTACACTCCATTCAAGGAAACTGAGCAACAAATAGTCACAATGGTGGATAAACAATAATGATGGGCCCCCCCAGCCCAGAAGTGCGCAAGAGGCCCACAGACTACCGCAGGGTAAGGAATGCGCACTCGCCGTACCAGGTGGAAGGTGGACTGCACGGTGGTCATGTCAGTAAAGGCAGGCAAAGGGAGGGATTATACTAGCCACCTTCTCTATTCGCAGAGCGGGTCGCAGTAGTGGCGTAAGCACTGCGGGCCAGCCAATAGAGGCGCTAGCGAATCAGAAAAGACGCCCCGTCCTGCACGAGAGGCTGATACACTCTGTACCACCCATATGCAGGTGAGTTCTCCTGGGCCTATGCGTTGGGGGCAGAAAGGGTTCCTTGGCGGTTACAGGTTACAGTTGCGAGGAGGTGACCCCTGGCCCCTTTCAGTTGCGATGAGGGCTGGTGTCCCGCGGGGCTATCTAGGCCACCAAGGAATTAATCAGTAAATTTATGCTCAAATTTAATAAACTGTGACCTTTTAATTCACAATGTACAAATGTCTGCTAATTTCAGGTATGGGGGGTGGAATTGGGGGAAGAGGCAAAGGTTTTGGTGAAGTGTCGGGGCATCAGACGATCAGACGTTTATCAGAATCTAGCAACAAAATAATTTATAACACTCTTTAAAGCCTCACACACAATGCCTCACGCACAATGCCTCACACACAGCGCCTCAAGGTGTATTCAAAACACGGGGTTCTATTTTTATATGCTTTGTACAAGAATCGAAAGCATCAATAAAATAGCGGTGCCAGCAATTACGCGTTATGGGGCCATTAGTCAAATAAATGCAGATTCACCCCTGAGTGATGTCATCAATTCCTAGATAATTGACTTTAGATTGTAAGCTTGCGAGCAGGGCCCTCCTACCTCTATGACTGTCTGTTATTACCCAGTCTTATTTTTTCTCACTGTTGTTTCCAATTGTTGTGTTTTATGTTATCACTGTTTCCAACTGTAAAGCGTAAACGTCATTTGCTGCGCTATATAAGAAACTGTTAATAAATCGCCGACAGGCTGAATATGTGTTTAATATAACATGCTTGTAGCAGATCAGGGGCCCGAACATTACACATAGAGCAGGGCCCTCTGCCGTCATTGCTTTACACCAGTCCGTAGGCAGACTATTCAGTTCCTCTAGAACAAGCATGTGTTCCGGTACTCCCTCGTTTTGTGGAAGTTCATTAGCTTCTAGCTGGTAATTAAACAGATGTCCATTTGCTATAACAGTATTGATATACATTTGTTGTAATGTTACAATTAGCCTACAAAGATCTTTACTGTATTGAAATCCCAATTTGGTTCATTCAGCAGGCAGGCTAAACCCATCTCAGGCACACTCCGGAGCTCTTATCTCCGCAGCAGCTACTCGCACGCGTTCTGTTGTGAGATAATCTCTTTTATATTATTTTAAGTGATTTTACTCTGGCATCAGGCGGGGCCCAGCTGGTGCCAACTGTGTTGTGGCTAAGAGACAAACCGTTGTGAACTTGCCAGAGAGCGTAGTTTGGAATTCAAGAGCTTCTTAAACAAACAGATAAAATGGGAATGTATAATAAAAATGAAATGTGTATCGCCGATGCCTGTTTAACAAATGGTAAAACAATACGTCTACTGTAAGCGTGGAAACAGCAGATTCACGTCAGAGAAAAACTGGTGAGAAAGTCATATAGTTACAGATAAAGTCTATTAATAACCCTAATATCTACTCAAACCGTATTGTGAGCTTTTATTTCTTTGCTTATTAACACTGATCAAAACGACTGCGAGTTTATAGATTGCGTTTAAACAGTCGTTAACCTTTATAAAAATTGGTTTGTTTTACAGTGAAACAGTTATTCCTACGTTCCATGTAACCAAAGGTGACAATGCGCAATGGGGGTCATTCCGAGTTGATCGCTAGCTGGCGTTGTTCGCAGCGCAGCGATCAGTGAAAAAAACAGCTAATCTGCGCATGCGTGACGTACGGGTACAAAGAGCATCGTGGTTTTGCACAGGTTCTAGCGAAGCTTTCAGTCGCACAGCCGAACGCAGGAAGATTGACATGAAGTAGGCGTTTCTGGGGGCAACTGACCGTTTTCAGAGAGTGCTTAGAAAAACGCAGGTGTATCGGGAAAAACGCAGGCGTGGCTGGGCGTACGCTGGGCGGGTGTGTGATGTCAAAAGCCGTCCCTCCGTCGTTAGAATCAACGCACACAAAGAGTAACTACCGGGCTGGTCTTGTTTTGCACAAAAAGATTTTGCAGGCGCTCTGCTGTACAAGCGTTCGCACTTCTGCAAAGCGAAAATACACTCCCCAGTGGGCGGCGACAATGTGTTTGCACGGCTGCTAAAAACTGCTAGTGAGTAATCAACTCGGAATGACCCCCAATATTTAGTGATACATGCGACGCTATAAGTAATATTGCTGCATCTAGTTTTATTCCAATGTCTGGAGTAAACATGAAAAGCGCCGCGGAGCTATCGCCTTCCCGCTTCTAGACAAGTTATTAGACGTCCATGTATGCCGCTGGAGAAATAACGTTAGGAGGCGATCTAAAAATCCACGCGGCCTTTTCCTGACATTAATTAGCCCTGGCATCTGGTAGAAATGTTTACACAACAATGGCAGAAGAATTCTAAAGGTTGCTGCAGGATAATGTAATAGTAACCCTTGTGTGGGGTACAGTAATAACACATGGGGATACAAGCTGTATGTTTTATTTTTATTTACCCCATAAACAGTAAGCAAGTTATTTATTCTATCCTTCCTGTACACGTGGGCTGTGTTATTCAATTTGGACGCCGAGCCCATATTCGTGAGATCTGATAGGTTGTATTCTTATTCGCTCCTTGAAGATGTCGCAAAATGACTGCCAAATGTTCTGCAAACATGGAAGCCCAAAAAAAACCGATAGGGGACATGACGCGCCATAGGCAACCCAAGACGCGGAATCTTAAAAGCAAATCATTTTAATCCACAATCCGAAAATATCAGCATCCAGCCACAGTTGTGTTCTGGTCATTAGACAGCACGTAACGAGGAGCACAGTTTGCTAGGCAAGAGACTATAGTATACAGGCTGGAACCTCATTGTAATAAAGAAGATGAAAAAAGGTCACATTTAGGAAAAGTTGTCTGGAAATAGAAGCCTGCGTTGTATTGTCTCTGGAACGGCTGTGCGAGTCGCAGGATGCTGTTCTCCTGCAATCAGTGTTTAAGTGAATGTTTGTCCCAGTGTGCTACGAGACGCTGTCAGCTAACAGCGGGGCGCTGGCGAGTTGCGACTACATTTGATTTGATTGTCAGTAGGAAAGATCATTTTCCCCAACTGTTTGTTGCCTCTTTCGAAAGATCTGTTCTTCTTTTAGACAGACTCCTCTCCTCCTCGTCTGTGGCGGGGTCTCGGCATATGTTACACACAGCTCCAGTTGACAAACAAAGTGACTGCGTAATTGTATTAGAATTCACTGTAGTAAACTGTCATGTTTTAACCTTTTATGTGCAGTATGTAGAGCCAGACGTTCACCTTGCAGAATAGATTTGTGTTATGGCACTGTGCGTAGGGACACCTTGTGCAGACACTAGTGTGAAGACTGCAGCACCAATTAACCCTTCAGTCTCTCACACGGCAACATGCCAAAATCGTTTGCCGTAGTACAGAGCTGTAGATTGTAAGCTTGCGAGCAGGGCCCTCCGTCCTACCTCTATGCCTGTCTGTTATTAATCAGTTTTGTTTTATCACTGTTTCCAATTGTAAAATGCAACGGAATTTTCTGCACTATATAAGACACTGGTAATAAATAAATAATGTAATTCTCATCAGTGTCATTTAAAGACAGATTTGCCTAACGCCAGCGCAGGTCCTCCTAATAAACGTAACATTGCATGTTATCCATGAATTCTGCTGTAGAATAGATTACAAATAATAGTTATTATAAATATATTAGACTAGAATGGCAATCTCTGTAAAGACACCTACTGGTCACAAGAGGTACTGCAGTATTGTTTCACTTCATACATTTAGGGGGTAATTCCAAGTTGATAGCAGCAGGACATTTTTTAGCAGTTGGGCAAAACCATGTGCACTGCCGGGGGGACAGATATAACATGTGCAGAGAGAGTTAGATTTGGGTGGGTTATTTTGTTTCTGTGCAGGGTAAATACTGGCTGCTTTATTTTTACACTGCAATTTAGATTGCAGATTGAACTCACCACACCCAAATCTAACTCTCTCTGCACATGTTACATCTGCCTCCCCTGCAGTGCACATGGTTTTGCCCAACTGCTAACAAAGATCCTGCTGCGATCAACTCAGAATTACCCCCTTAGTACTATACATAAGGCGCGATCAAACAGTGGAGTAGTTACCCATAGCAACCAATTAGCTCCTAACTGCCATATTACGGGCTGTGTTTGAAAAATGGCCATTAGGAGTACTTTATCTCTCCCTCAAGTGCTGAAACTGCGCATATGACCCAATATCTTCATTACTATTCCAAACATTTCAGCACACACAATCATATTCTTACTGCAACATCATTACTTCCCCGCTATTTGCTCTTACAGGATTCATTCTGTGACTCTATCATTGGTTCCTAACCCTCAACCTGAGTTTGACAATCCTTCAGACCAAGGAGTCCATTTTTGAATTAATTATATTGTTTTGTTTAATTAACTTCCAATTGTCAACAATTAAACTATACTGCGGCTACTGGGTAGATATTTATCTATCGAAAATTATATTTCAATAACATCAGTTACTCTTTGGAATTGTCCCATCGTCATGTTCTATAGCGGGCGAGTGTAAGATTTATCCGTGAGTCCCTGAAAGCGGATGGGAACTAACTTTAGGCTTCAAAGACAGAGGTTCTGTAATGTGACCTGTTCGCAGCACACGGCCTGTCTCTGTCGCAGACGCGGCGCTAGACTACGTGTGTGGGGGAGGGGGGCCGTTCTCCATAGGGTGAGATGTATAATTAGTCAGCTAGCATTGCCTATAAATGAGCTAACGCTAAACAAGGGCCCTCATTCCGAGTTGATCGGTCGCAAGGCGAATTTAGCAGAGTTACACACGCTAAGCCTACGCCTACTGGGAGTATCTTAGCTTCTTAAAATTGCGACCGATGTATTCGCAATATTGCGATTACAAACTACTTTGCAGTTTCTGAGTAACTTCAACCTTACTCTGCCTGTGCGATCAGTTCAGTGCTTGTCGTTCCTGGTTTGACGTCACAAACACACCCAGCGTTCGCTCAGACACTCCCCCGTTTCTCCAGCCACTCCTGCGTTTTTTCCGGAAACGGTAGCGTTTTCATCCACACGCCCATAAAACGCCGTGTTTCCGCCCAGTAACACCCATTTCCTGTCAATCACATTACGATCGCCGGAGCGATGAAAAAGCCGTGAGTAAAAATACTATCTTCATTGTTAAATTACTTGGCGCAGTCGCAGTGCGAATATTGCGCATGCGTACTAAGCGGATTTTCATTGCGATGCGATGAAAAATACAGAGCGAACGACTCGGAATGAGGGCCAATATCTGCAATACCACCTAGAGAAACAAGTGTCACATTAAAGGGAAAATATAAGAAGAAAACACAGCGACAAGACAGGCGGAAAAATATGTCTCTGTAACAAAGTAATTACACTAAAGAGCTAAAAGTGTAATTAGAGGGAATGCCATTAGGGAGAGTCAGGTGACTGCCGCTGTAAGGATGACAAGGTACGACGCAGAGGAAAATAATCTGCAGGACCGGCTGCAGGGAAGTCGTGTCTTTAACCAGATCAAATTCTTGAAATTGGCTGTCAAGACAGGACTGTTTGTGATTTATACCCGTCTATCAAGTGCATGAAGGAAAGACAGAGAGAAATGCGAAGCTGCTGTCTCTTCCATTCGCAAAGCACCTTTAATTTCCACCGCGCCATCTGTTAGCAAATCTAATTCACATTCGCCCTAATCTGGTTTAGTTCTATAATACTAATACTCCCACTACCTTTAGAAAAAAGCCTTGGCTTTACGTACACCGAGAGCTGCATGGATGCTCTTCTGAAATGTATCACTGATAAAGAAAGCAGAAAATACATTTGTTGGGATGAACGTACAAATCTCTGCCCCCCCCCCCACCACCACCGTCCCACCTTTACCTAGAAATGGAATCTTCCGCTCCATGCGTATATGCACATCTATATACAATGAAACAAAGAGTAGACAAGAGTCATTATGACTATCTTTGTTTAATATTGAGCATTTTTATAACAATAACATATTTTGCTTTAATCCCTTGGCCCCCATGATACGTTGGGCCCCCATGCTACGCTTGTTAAAAATAATCACTTATTACCCTCTAATACACTAATTAATAAACATACTTTGGGGGTCATTCAGACCCGATCACTGCTGTGCGGCGTTTTAGAATAGCGATCGACTCTGACTGATTGACAGACAGAGGCGGTCACTGGGTGGGAGGGGGCGGGCCGGCGGCATTTGGCCGCCGTTAAGTGGGGAGCGGTCCGGGCAACGCAGGCGTGCCCGGACCATTGGGGATGCAGGCCGCAGCGGCTGCGTGATGTCACACGCAGCCGCTACGACCTGAGCAGCGACGGGTATCTCCCTGTACTGCGCTTCCCCCCGCATGTCAGGGAACCTGATCGTAGATGTGATAAATTTAGCACATCTACGATCAGGTCTGAATCACCCCCTATATTAGGGTTTCGCAGAGGAATCTAATATTGAATTGCTTTATTTTAAAAGAAATAAAGTATATAAAATGTAGAGTATATTCATTCCATGGAAATGCATCAGTCAACCAAAATGGGTCTTGAGTACTCAACCCAAACCCATTTACCGTCTGTGCTGATGTAATATATGTTTAGACGCAAAACCACTTATATTAAAATAATATTCTCAGCAAAATATTCCGCTTCCCCGCTCTGGGGAAATGCTTTGTATTGAGCCTTTTCCCGAGTTTTGGGCCTATTTAATGCCACCTTTTTGTTGGCCCTTGAGTGAATCTATTGGGTTCAGGGTATTTCATCCTGGTTCTAGGTTTTTGACAGCCTATAAAATGAAATCATATACATCTTAATGTATAGTAATAGTATAGTAATAGTATAGTATAGTGTAGTAATGGATTGGACAATTAATTTAAGTATCAAATGAAATGGTCTCGCTTTCTTGGAAACAGTCTTGAAGGTTCCTTGGTAGTCCTGATTTCCATTGGACAAAATGAGCAAGAACTTCATGGTTTGGGAGAATCAGCGGCACGGCCACTGAAGTTTTTACATTCTGAGCACCACTCTCTCTGTCTCCTGTACACTACAGGCCCCAGTATGCCACGCCAGCCACAGACTTGCTGGGCCACCAATTACCCATGGTGGCACATGATGCAGACTTCTCTTGAACTTACAGATAAATACCAGTAACAGGTAGTAATGTGACGTCTGGGAGATGTAGTCCAGCAACAGCGTACTGTACCCATTATTTTCCAAGACAAGATTCCAAAATACATGCTTGAGAAAGCTTTCATTTGTAATATGATGTGACGTCTGATGAGTACGGATACGAATGTGGATGACAAATTCTAAATGGCAAATAGCCTTCAGGTGCACAAAGTCACACATTACAATGTGAAGGTGTTATTGCTGGGCTGACTTGTTTTATGGTAAGATTATATATAGTAGGGTCAGTCCTGCCATCTCAGAATGGTTCATATAACACAATCCGCGCCTTATCTCATGAACGCTATTGCATTGGATTTGGTAATATACTGTATAAAGGTAAAAAGCCCCAAAATCTGTTAAATAAAAATATATGTTCAAAAGGAAGTAAAACTGCGCTTGTCTGTCCCTATAATTCTTCTATTCTACAGAACCAACGGGATTTCAGCAAGACTGAAACTAAATTTAAAGAGGCGATCGGTTATTGGGCTGGTTCAGCTTTTTAACTGATTGGCGCTTTAAATTTAGCGGCAAACTCGCGGAAATCCCGCAGTGTCCATGGGTTCGGAACCTATTACTTAACTCCCCAGGTCTCATTGAGAGGTCAATATCCCTCTCACATCCCAAGCTACTGATTTTGTTATAAAGTACATTTTGGTTAATTACTTTTTAAAATTGTTGTCTATTAACAAATGATTTAGGTTACATTGTGCATTCACACCTATACACTACAATATGCACAACAATAAATGTAGTTACATATAAGGAACGCATTTTATTCTGAAGCTAAACTACCTCTCAAAATGTCGTCTGCAGAGAAAATGTAACGAGACGGAAGATGTTATTCTGCACATTTTATGTAATAAGAAGACTTGAGATTTATGTTCCAGGTTATAAGGCTGGGAATGCTGTTATAGAAGGAATATATTGCAGCAGAGCACAGTATATCAGCAATAGGATAATTATTTATATAAAACTGGCATCCTCAACTTCCGAACACGCAGCAGATGGGATTCATATATTCTAAGAAGACATATAATAACCTGTCTTGCAGCCGTTGCTGATGGATATGTCCTAAATCCAAATGACCACAATTTTCCCTCTGTCTGTCACCGTAGACAGGTGCAATTGGAATTTTCTTTTCATGATTCTTGAAGTTGAGGAAGACAGGACAGAGCGGGTGGAAGTATGATAAGTGCCCTCATTGAAGTGGGCGAATGGACAAGAGATATTAAGACGTGGATAAATAAAAAGCGCTGTTCCTCGTCCAATGTGATTTAGCTTGTTACACTAAAAGTGACAGATTATGTTTGTGCCGCACACTCACAACTAGTCCGAATACTCTTTAAAAAAGGGGAGAGTATAAAAAAACCCCAAAGAACATAATTATGGGGATGATGCAAAGTGGGTGGCAAAATTGGCACAAACTACTGGAAAAATAAAGTGTATTTACCCACATACCCTGAGATGCATCTGCGTCTGCAATAGCAGCATATGCACTTACTGCGGCCCAGTCATCATCAGCGTGTATATGTAAAAATGACGCCTCCTAAGAATCATATATGTGCATCATTTCTGCTCTCAAGATGTCATATTTGCATAAACACTCCCTTACTGAAATTTCCATGCATGAGAACGCCCTTCCCCACCCCCTTCCTATACCTACAGCCATAAGGCTTGTTGCATCCATATTCCACTCATCTGCAGTGTTTCATTTGCAGCTGTTCTCTTTATGGCCCTAATTCAGACCTGATCGCAGCAGCTATTTTTTTCTCTAATGGACAAAACCATGTGCACTGCAGGTGGGGCAGAAGTAACATGTGCAGAGAGAGTTAGATTTGGGTGGGGTGTGTTCAAACTGAAATCTAAATTGCAGTGTAAAGATAAAGCTGCCAGTATTTACCCTGCACACAAACAATATAACCCACCCAAATCTAACTCTCTCTGCACATGTTACATCTGCCCCACCTGCAGTGCACATGGTTTTGACCATTACAGAAAGATTTTGCTGCTGTGATTAGGTCTGAATTAGGCCCATTGATTGTAGGCCAACAGTATTTCGACTGTAGGGTCACGGAAATTGTTTAGGAAACAATATTTTTAGATGCGCTGTATAAAATATAGAGGAGAGATTTCCACAATGGAACCATATACAACCGAACTTGAATTGTACCTCAATAGCGGGACGCTGGCTTCCAGCCAAACCAACACACCAAACTATAACTAGAGCCAGAAGGCAGCCAACCACGTGCTGACGCAATTTACTCCAAACATTAACGAGATGACAATCCCCCAATCAAATTACTGCCTTGCACATTGTTTGTGATCTCACTGGTATCCGGGCTGCAAACATTTGATTGTACGGTACTTATGAAAGCGATCTCAATCTCATTTTGCAGCTGAGGGCAGGCACTGGAACCAGTTACTTAAGGTTAATGGGTGCAACGCGCCTGCATTTTTCTCTTATTTAGGCTTTATTGTCCCGAGGGAAGAGCACTGGCTAAGGGGTGCGCTAACCCAATACAATTACCATGCATTCTCTCTGAACCGGGATTAACACCACGCACAAAGTAACTGATCTCTGCTCTTCCATTATACAGCGACACATTAAGGGAAATCACTGTAATGTTGTGCGAGGTTTAAAAGTCCAATAACTGAAATACTTGCGGGAGACATAGGGCGGTATCCTATTAAGCCGCAGTAATGTCTGGCATGGAAAAACAGGCTTGCCCGAAGGTCAATATCAACTTATCCAATTATAGTCTGTTTTTTTGGTGCGTCAAATGACCCATTTTCACACAAAAACACATAAGATCTGTGAAAAGCCGCGGCACTGTGTTCTTGCGACATTGATCGCTGGAAAAAAATGGCTACTTATCGGGGATTTGGTTTCGCCATCTGGAATTTTTTTATGTTTAATGATAAATCGTGACTAAGGTGTTACTATGGACAAAAGACGTGTCTTTGTGTAAATGATATCTAGCGAGGGACGGTGCGTCCTGCAGCCGAGAGCTTCCCTAGCGTCAGGCCATCGAGAGGAGATGGGATTCTCCCCCTGTGTCTCTCCGCTCGTACACCACTCATTTTACACTCTGGGAAAACTTCCAAGGTCACTTGTCCTGCTGAAGTCACTGTAATGGACTTGAACCAGAAATGAAGTTATAATTCATCAAATATGGCAGTGCCGTATATTGTCTATGCTGTATGTCATTTCCCAGGCAGGGTGTCCAAACCAGACTTAAAAATATAGTGAGTGAGAATAATATTGTGTAGTATATATGCTAGTAACTTCCCAAACACCCATAGGGGCCTCATCCATAATATTCTATAAAGCTGTATAGGACACGTATTGCGTCTATAGACCAAACTTTTAATTTCCTGCCCACAATAATGTACAAAGTGATGTATGTTAATATGGAGTGGTCTGACCTGTCTGCTCTCATAGTAATAGAAGAAGACATTGTTCCAACAGTTACAGTCATGAATACTAAGTGGATCATTTGCTATGAATGAACCTTAGTAATTTGGAAACATTTCAGCTATAGATCCCATTGTCTAAAAGTAAGTATCAAATCGATTTGAAATGATTACTAATGTTATGAGTTTGTAATGACTGTGGCAGGGATGTACTACGAGGTGTGATACAAAATACCGGCGGTTGTGATGTCAGCGGTCACATGACCGACACCGGCATGCCAACCTTGAGAATGTCGGCAGGGGAAGGGGTAATTATTTTACCCCTCCCCTGTCTCCTAACCTAACCCGCCTGGGGTGGCGGCTAAAGCTCAGATTCAGAGAGTGGCGACTAGGGCTACGACACCGGGGGTAGCAACTGGAGATAATACTTGGGGGGTGGCAGCTAGGGATAACCTCCCTCTAGTGCCTAACTCTACCCCCCCCCCTCCCCAGGCCCTAACCCAAACCGTCACCTTGATACTTACCTTTGGAATGGGTGGTATTCATGTGACCGGCGGTCTGCTGACCGACAGTCACGTGACCTCCTCCACCATCCTGAAGGCTCAGTATCCTGATGGTCGGCATGCCGACTAACAGGGACTATTTCCACTCGTGGGTGTCCACGACACCCATAGAGTGGGAATAGAACCCGTGGCGACCGCAGGTCGCCACCGAGCCCGCAAGGGGCTTGCTGCACTCGCCCCTCCCCGCCGGGATCCCGGCGTCGGTATGCTGCCGGGATCCCGGCGTCGGTAAGCTGACCGGCGGTCAGGAGACCGCCGGTCAGCCATACTACACCCTTTGGAATGTTGGCGATCGGTGTTCCGACGCCGGGATTCCAAGTGGTGTTGGGATTCCAGCGTTGGTCAGATGACCGCCGGTACCCCGACTGCCGGGATGCTGACCGCATCCCGTACTACACCTCGGAGAGTGATAAAGTGGAGAGAGATAAAGTACCAATCAATCAGCTCCTAATTGTCATGTTTCAGGCTTAGTAAATCTGGCCCACAGTGTATTCTGTGAAATCTTTCCTACCAACAAATCATCTTTTAGGATTAAAATGCTAAACTACAGATATTTTTTTTTTAAAGGAATACATTTAAATTATTACGTTTTATACCCCAGAAACCTTTTCTAAAATCTTTTTGCTTGAACCATTAATAAAATATTCAGACTTGATTTGCGGAAATTGGACATTTGGTGCCAAAGTACAGTAGTAATTCATCCCGCAGAGTAACCCCGGCTGGATCATCTCATTAATAAGTGATAAAGTGTTATATGCGTCATACCGCGCAAATCCTGATTGTGCACAGAGACGCAGCACGGAATCAGACGCAGGATCTGAGAATTATTGCGGGTATCCCTGGGAGATAACAGGGGGGATAGCGAAGATGGAAAGTGCGTTTCTGAAAGCATATGTGTTCAAAGACGGCCAGCCGCTTACAGGAGGCCACGCTTGGACGGGGAAACGGCGCTTACCATAGAGCCAGTGCAAGTTTCAATGGTGCGTCTACATCCGCACACTGGCAGAAATGCAGCGGCTTTACAAGCAGCAAGTGGACGCAATATTAGTATAAAGATGCAGACACGACTGCGGCAAAAGACACAGGCTCCATCTCTTAATCAGGCACAATGTTATTAAGTGTTCATAAGGAAAGAACGTTTACTTCCATCCCTCCAGCCTGGCACAGACTTCAGGGGACATGTACGAAGCAGTGACAAAAGTGGGGAAGTGAGCCAGTGGAGAAGTTGCACATGGCAACCAATCAGCATTGATGTAACATTTATAATTTGCATACTATAAAAGTATACAGAGCAGCTGATTGGTTACTATGGGCAACTTCTCCACAGGCTCACTTCTCCACTTTTATCACTGCTTAGTACATTTCCCTGTGTCTTTTCTTTGGAATTCCCTCATTGAGTCAGTCAAAGCCCAGCATGATTTATGATGTCATACACCCAATTTTTACATATATGCCCCCATTTATATGGAACGTGCATGATTTGCTCCATCTTCTGATGAAAGCAGCTGGGGGGAGATCTGGCGTTCTATGCTGCATGTGGGCTATTGCTTCCAAATTATCCTGAGTGGGTGAGATTGGACCTAGGCCTTTACTTTAAATGGGAAACCAATTTCCACTTCCAGTCATACTTCACAGGACAGCGGATTTATTGGCACAATTCTAATAACGTTATTCAAATGTGATAGTAATATCTGATGTCCCTGTACAGTCCTGATTCACAAAAAAAAAGTAATAGGTGAAATAAATGAAGGCTGTGGTACTAACGTGAACACGTGTAATACTGATCCTACTCAAGATAGTACTTGTACTTCTGTAATGGCCACTGCATTACTTCAGCATGTGGCCAACAGGAAGTAGCAGTAACCAGACAGGAAGTAGCAGTAACCAGACAGGAAGTCACAGTAACCAGACAGGAAGTCGCAGTAACCTGACAGGAAGTCACAGCAACCTGACAGGAAGTTGCAGCAACCAGACAGGAAGTCACAGTAACCTGACATTAAGTCACAGTAACCTAACTTCCGGTCTCCTGCTTTTAAGGTTGCAATCCAGAGCTCTGGAGCTAGTGCGGCCATGAATGGAATATGCAAGACACACTTCAGCTGATCTCAGACATGGGAAAATAATAATAAGTGTCACTAGTGTATAATAAATGCATTCTGGTAAAATATTTTTCACAGAATTGTCAATACTGTAGGTCCCTTAGCGTGTATTTAATGTATGTGATGCACATTTATATCTAAAGCAGGATAGGCACATCGCATTATTTATAATCTAATTTTCTTTATCATACATATTGTATCAAATATTCTAAGTGCTATTAATAATTCCTCCTGTTTATTGGCTTAAAAAAAGAAATAAGGAGAAAAAAGAGAAAGAAACCTAAGAGGGATTTTGCATGTGAATTGAACTTAATAGGTTTGACATGGACTAACCTTAAAAAATCCAATTCACTCAAATCCCTTTTGAAGGCTGCAGTTGAAATTTGTGCAAATCTTCTGCAAGTAGCCAGGCGGCTGTGTATTCAAGCTGTCTCTTCCCTGTGCAGATCTAAACCCAGGCTGACAAATGCATCACACCCACCCACTCTTCTTAAGGCTTCGTCCTGAGAAACATTCATTCTGCAAAAACGCGTTTCTTTAATATTTATTTACTTTTCCAGCTGGTTATTGTACTTGGAAATGAAGATTATGACTAAGTCTGATACAGAATAACAGCAGCCGCTTCTGCCTCATACACAACATGGAATGCCCAGCACAATTACGGGTTCAATGATGCAACAACAATTGCAGAATGACTGCCTTGGCTCCTTAATTAGATGTGCAAAGCTGTTTCCCTGACAGTCACTTTGTTGTATTTAAAGGTAAATTAGCACAAACAGTATGAACACTGTAATATCAGACAAAGGATATATCGGAATATATGTACAAAAAAAACCATGTAATATTGTCATCAAAATATTATATATCATTGTATCATACTGTGCTGAGGAAAAAATATATATATATTTCCCTTTAATAATGGACACCCAGGATTTACACATGTTCTGTGGCTGATTAAAACCAGGAGTAATGCAGGCCTGAAATAGCCAGCCACAGAACCCGTGTAATTCATACGTATAGGGATCAGTATGATATCCATAGCCACCCCCCCCCCCCCCCCCCCGAGTCTTCTTAGCCCTAGCCGCCACCCCATGCGGGTTAGTGAAGGGGGCAGGGGTAAATTAATTACCCAGTCCCCTGTCGGCATTCTAAAAGTCGGGGTTACGGGGTTGTCACGTGACTGCCAGCATTAGGTATCACCTAATTACACCCGTTACATCTACCCCACCTGCAGTGCAGCACGGTTTTGCCCAGTTGCTTGCTTTTTTGCTCTACTTACAAACACGAATCGGCCCTTAGCGGTGGGATAGGCTGTGCATAGCAATACTCCTGTCTGACGCAGAAACTAGAATGGTCGCCTTCTCATCCCCGATACAGACATACACATTCCAATGTATGAGTTGTGTGCACTCCATGACAGTGTGTAAGGTTTATTACAGTTACAATATGGTACAGGCAACAAAATAAGTATTTTTTTTTTATTCATTCACTTAATTTCGATGCCACACAAATCCTTGTGCCTACGACAACTATGGACGGTTCCCTTGTTTTAGGAGCACACATGGGGGGGAACTATGATTTCTAAATTACTAGGACTTGTAGGACGTGTGTGTGTAATATTTAATATCAACAATCAATTCTCTTCCGATCACCGCATCTGATACCCTCCTTGCTTTGCAATGCTGTACGGCCAGGGTAAGACTTCTGGAGTCCCACAAATGTCTATATACTGTATTCAGTTAGTGTCAGATCCTCACCGACACTGAGAATCCGACACTTGAGTATTCTATTGCGGGCAATTTCCCCGCTTATTCCGACCATTCATTTTCGTCCTCTCTTATGGCCGAAAATGAATGGTTGAAAACGGACTCATTTTCGATCACGGCAGAGATTCCGCTCATCCATGTGTTTTTCAACATTTCAGTATTTTCGACAGCGTGGAAAACCGGAACTTCACTTGACTATTGGAGTGTTGAAAAGTGCCGATTATCGACGGAAAGTGCAGTTTATCCGCCCTGTCGAAAATTCCGAAACGAAGTGAATATTGGCCTAATAAGTATCTTTTCTTCAAATCTGTCGGTCGTCGTTCCATTTCTAAAAGTGTTTTTATCCCTGTGTTTGACTTAATGTGTCTACGCCTGTGTAATAATGACATTGGTTGCATCTTAGCAGTGTGCCCCTTCACGCTGTGTATTGTCTTTCTTTTATATTAAACAAAGAGAAGCAAATGATAAAGAACAGAATGCGTCAGTAAGCGTGGGTGACTCTGTATCTGCAGAGCGCCGCTGTTACAGTAAATACCGTGCGCTGGACGCCGGTGACATGATTTGCAGTCGCTGTGTGTTAGGGGGTTGTGCACTGAGCCTCTGTGGTTTTGTGGTTTGTTCTATTCAGAAGACTAAAAAGTGACTTTTGCTTTCTGCAGTATGATGTCACTGTCCGTTCTGGCGTTATGGGCCAGATGTACTAAGCCTTGAAAAGTGATAAATTGCATTGTGATAAAGTACCAGCCAATCAGTTCTGAACTGTCATTTTTCAAACCGAGCCTCTAACATGACAGTTACGAGCTGATTGGCTGGTACTTTATCACCGTGCAATATATCACTCTCCAAGGCTTGGTACATCTCCCCTCTCTCTGTGAGATAATTAGCGCACGCATTCGCCTTTCTGCAATGTTGTACTCGTCTGCCTGCCAATGACCAAAGCAAATAGGATTAGACTGAAGTTAATGCATCAAAGTAAAAGGTCATTAAAAAGATAATTATTCTGTTTTATTAAGTATGCTGTATTTATACTACAATTAATCACAATTTGCATTTTCAAATAACTGCGTATTCTCAGCCCTTTCCTATGTAGGAATCAGGCTAGCAACACGTTTTAGTCACAGTTTCGGGGCTGCCCTTGGCCTGTGGGACTGAAGCTCATACTGTAAGTACATAGGGAATGTAACAGGTAAAAAACAATTCTTGGCAGTATCACCATCCATATAATATAGAGACAGCGAAAATATCCGATAACTTGTGCTGTAATGGGCAAAACCATGTGCACTGCAGGTGGGGCAGATGTAAAATGTGCAGAGCGAGTTGGATTTGGGTGGGTTATATTGTTTCTGTGCAGGGTAAATACTGTCTGCTTTATTTTTACACTGCAATTTAGATTTCAGTTTGACCACACCCCACCCAAATCTAACTCTCTCTGCACATGTTACTTCTGCCCCACCTGCAGCGCACATGGTCTTGCCCATTAGAGAAAAATGTTGCTGCTGCGATCAGGTCTGAATTAGGCCCTTAATTCTTCAGAGCCTAATTAAAAATGTTCCTATTTCACTATAGAGAGTATGGGTTCTATGTACTAAGTCTTGGTGAGAGATAAAATGGAGACAGATAAAGAGGCTTTTATCAACGAGTGATAAAACTCGTGATTGAAAAAACGTGTTGCCTCTGCTAAATGGTGCCCCAGCTAATCAGCTCCCAACTGTCATGTGTTCAGCTCCTGTCATGTGTTTGAAAAATGACAGTTGGAAGCTGATTGGCTGGAGCACCACTTACATGCAGTGAGTTTTATCACTCGTTGATAAATGGGCCCCAAAGTTCCAAGCAACCGGCTCCTGTAGTTTTTCAAACACAGCCCATGACATGGCAGGTAGGAGCTGATTGGCTGGTACTTTATCTCTCTCCGCCGCCTAGTACCTAGAGCACAATGTGTTATTACCCAGTCTTGTTTAATTACTGTTTTGTTCCCAGTTGTAAAGTGCAGTAGAATATTCTGGCGCTACATAAATAAACGTTAATAAATGAACAATATAAGAGAGAGACAATTTGTCAGGCTCTCCCGGGCCGCGTCCTTCACACTCTTCCTCTGCCAAGCCAGCACTTGTGAGATATGAAGGAGGAGGAAGCCGCCTGGCAGGGAGAGATACATAGTATACGGCTGTGACTAGGAGGCCACGTCAGGTCATTTACAGACACCATGCACTAATAAATGATCCCCTTTCTCCTAGGCAATGGGAACAGAAGGATGCTGGTATTTATAGAGACCCCGGGAATGCCTCATATTTCAGTGCTTGATGGCAAACTACAGCACCTCCGACTGCGCGATGATCTGCATGCAGGCATCTACATCAATAAGTACATGTATACCTACATATATACAGCGAGTGCGACCCCACCGCCGTGCTCCCTCGCACCTCACCCCCGCCTTATCCCTCTTATGTATTTACACAGCAACCTAAATAATTCACGCCGCCTGTTTTCATACACCGAGTGCTCCTGTGTGGAAGTGTGCGGTGAGCACTGCAGCTACCAGATGGACACATGAATGCAGCAGGTGGGACAGATGGCAGAGCGCCCTGCCTGACGCTGGCTTGCCTCAGCTTGGAGGGGCTCGTCTTCCAGGTACACGCTTGTCACTGTAGCAGAGAGCCGCATGTGGGCGCAAGGATGGCAGACAGAGAGGGCTAGGGATGAAATACCCCCGCTCGCGTCCTGCGTAGCCGGAGCTCCAGCTTCCCAGTAGCCACAGACCAGCGGCCGAGAGACTTTTATCTAAGTAGCAATATTTAACAAGACGGCTGATTCCGGTTTATAAATCAAGAATAATAAAGAGACCTAACATTCAGTGTTACCACTGCAATAAACCAGAAATATAAGGGGATCAATATTTCAAGGCAAAAGTTTGCAGCCTTCAGTAGAACACTAGGGGAGTCCTGGTCCTCTGCGTATGTGTAATTGGGAACAGAAGGGTTGTCGTGCTCCGGCCTGCCAATCTGAGAGACAACATCCACCACAGGCCGCAGTGGACGATGCTTCTGCTGACCCAGGTACCAGAGACCATGATCTGCTCAACGTAACTACACAATAACCGCTATTTACTAACAAGCGCATTCACACCAACACCGCGCCAACCAATCAGGAATTAGCTTTTACCTGTCTAGTTAAACATTCATAGCAAGTGTCTGATTTATTGCTGTGATTCTACTGGTGATTTGCACCTGTCCTCCAGACTCACTATTATATACAGTAACCCTACAGGCCCGGCTACAATATTCCTATACAACTGTGTGTTGTGTGCAGTGGATTATAATAAAGATAGACAGGCCCGGGCTACAATATTCCTATACAACTGTGTGTTGTGTGCAGTGGATTATAATAAAGATAGACAGGCCCGGCTACAATATTCCTATACAACTGTGTGCTGTGTGCAGTGGATTATAATAAAGATAGACAGGCCCGGCTACAATATTCCTATACAACTGTGTGTTGTGTGCAGTGGATTATAATAAAGATAGACAGGCCCGGCTACAATATTCCTATACAACTGTGTGTTGTGTGCAGTGGATTATAATAAAGATAGACAGGCCTGGCTACAATATTCCTATACAACTGTGTGCTGTGTGCAGTGGATTATAATAAAGATAGACAGGCCCGGCTACAATATTCCTATACAACTGTGTGTTGTGTGCAGTGGATTATAATAAAGATAGACAGGCCCAGCTACAATATTCCTATACAACTGTGTGCTGTGTGCAGTGGATTATAATAAAGATAGACAGGCCCGGCTACAATATTCCTAGACAACTGTGTGTTGTGTGCAGTGGATTATAATAAAGATAGACAGGCTCGGCTACAATATTCCTATACAACTGTGTGTTGTGTGCAGTGGATTATAATAAAGATAGACAGGCCCGGGCTACAATATTCCTATACAACTGTGTGCTGTGTGCAGTGGATTATAATAAAGATAGACAGGCCCGGGCTACAATATTCCTATACAACTGTGTGTTGTGTGCAGTGGATTATAATAAAGATAGACAGGCCCGGCTACAATATTCCTATACAACTGTGTGCTGTGTGCAGTGGATTATAATAAAGATAGATGGAGCTACAGGTTAAGTAGTCAGAGCACCCCAAGATCTAGGGACAGGTGTTGAGAGATGTGACTGGCTGCTTAGCCACAGGTGAGACACCCACATCCTCTATGTCTGTCCAAGTACTGCTATCACAAGACTTGTAGGTGGGACGTTCCAGTAATCCCAGTCTACTGCCTAGTTATCCATTAGCAATGGAGAGGCCCCTGGTGAATGGGAGGGTGACGTGGGTGACAAGCAAAGAAGGGGTCACTCGCAGCTCACTGTACGCCCAATAAAACCTCAACACCCCCTTCTAATATCTGCAGGCGAGTCCTTGTGTCACTGCTCCCAGTATGTGACTCTGTACGCTGTTACTGGTCCCCTTTATATGCACAGGGAACGTGCGGACAATAATTCATCACACACACGACACTATTATTTTAAGGCTCTATTGTTGATTAATAATCTTCCGTCAGTCTTAGACCAGCAATGATAAGAGAGCGGCTGAGTATGATGGGGGTTGTAGTGAGAAGACACTGCAGGAGTAGTAGCTACGTGCCCTGTCTGCCCTGTGTGATCTAGCTGATTGCATTTAGCACTTGCTGTAATAATTCTGATGTGAAACCCTCTGATTACTGTCTGTATAAATACTGTATGTGTTTGGAGCGCGGTTATTGCCTTTGTCCTAAGCTCGGATGAACAGCGCAGTCATCTCACAGGCCTAGACCACAATATCCACTTAGTAGTCATGTGGCCAGTCTGCGCTGTATCCGGCTGGGATGTTTCAATGTTACCTGTGAGTAATAAACAAAGGGCTAGTAATAATATTATACAGATAATTCTTATTCACTTTGCCTGACAGTCTGGGCTGCCGGCCTCCCATAGCCAAACCACACTGTACATAGGTTATATGACTGCTCTGTAGCAGCTGCGTCATATGGAGCTATACCAATAAGTCATAGAACCCTATGATGATTCACACGACACTCTGTTACACGGCATGGTGAATGATGCAACTGGTCTCACCCATAGGGATCTACTGTATGATGCCATAACTCTTTGTATGAGACACATCAGAGGGATAAATACTTCATGTTTAATTTTGTTATATAATTATTGATGACTTCTTCATTTCATGCTGCCTAAACCTATAGGCACTGATCAGTCAGTGACTATCCAGGCTGGAAATATCCATTGTAAGGACTAATGTGACAGTACTGATCAGTCAGTGACTATCCAGGCTGGAAATATCCATTGTAAGGACTAATGTGACAGTACTGATCGGTCAGTGACTATCCAGGCTGGAAATCTTCATTGTAAGGACTAATGTGACAGTACTGATCAGTCAGTGACTATCCAGGCTGGAAATATCCATTGTAAGGACTAATGTGACAGTACTGATCAGTCAGTGACTATCCCGGCTGGAAATATCCATTATAAGGACTAATGTGACAGCACTGATCGGTCAGTGACTATCCAGGCTGGAAATCTCCATTGTAAGGACTAATGTGACAGTACTGATCAGTCAGTGACTATCCAGGCTGGAAATATCCATTATAAGGACTAATGTGATAGTACTGATCAGTCAGTGACTATCCTGGCTGGAAATATCCATTATAAGGACTAATGTGACAGCACTGATCGGTCAGTGACTATCCAGGCTGGAAATCTCCATTATAAGGACTAATGTGACAGTACTGATCAGTCAGTGACTATCCTGGCTGGAAATATCCATTATAAGGACTAATGTGACAGCACTGATCGGTCAGTGACTATCCAGGCTGGAAATCTCCATTATAAGGACTAATGTGACAGTACTGATCAGTCAGTGACTATCCAGGCTGGAAATATCCATTGTAAGGACTAATGTGAGAGTACTGATCAGTCAGTGACTATCCAGGCTGGAAATATCCATTGTAAGGACTAATGTGAGAGTACTGATCAGTCAGTGACTATCTAGGCTGGAAATCTTCATTGTAAGGACTAATGTGACAGCACTGATCGGTCAGTGACTATCCAGGCTGGAAATCTTCATTGTACGGACTAATGTGACAGTACTGATCGGTCAGTGACTATCCAGGCTGGAAATATCCATAGTAAGGAGTAATGTGACAGCACTGATCGGTCAGTGACTATCCAGGCTGGAAATATCCATTGTAAGGACTAATGTGACAGTACTGATCGGTCAGTGACTATCCAGGCTGGAAATATCCATAGTAAGGACTAATGTGACAGTACTGATCGGTCAGTGACTATCCAGGCTGGAAATATCCATAGTAAGGAGTAATGTGACAGCACTGATCGGTCAGTGACTATCCAGGCTGGAAATATCCATAGTAAGGAGTAATGTGACAGCACTGATCGGTCAGTGACTATCCAGGCTGGAAATATCCATAGTAAGGAGTATTGTGACAGCACTGATCGGTCAGTGACTATCCAGGCTGGAAATATCCATAGTAAGGACTAATGTGACAGTACTGATCGGTCAGTGACTATCCAGGCTGGAAATATCCATAGTAAGGACTAATGTGACAGTACTGATCAGTCAGTGACTATCTAGGCTGGAAATATCCATTGTAAGGACTAATGTGACAGCACTGATCGGTCAGTGACTATCCAGGCTGGAAATCTCCATTGTAAGGACTAATGTGACAGTACTGATCAGTCAGTGACTATCCAGGCTGGAAATATCCATTGTAAGGACTAATGTGACAGTACTGATCAGTCAGTGACTATCCAGGCTGGAAATATTCATTGTAAGGACTAATGTGACATTACTGATCGGTCAGTGACTATCCAGGCTGGAAATATCCATAGTAAGGACTAATGTGACAGCACTGATCGGTCAGTGACTATCTAGGCTGGAAATCTCCATTGTAAGGACTAATGTGACAGTACTGATCAGTCAGTGACTATCCAGGCTGGAAATATCCATTGTAAGGACTAATGTGACGGTACTGATCGGTCAGTGACTATCCAGGCTGGAACTGATCAGTCAGTGACTATCCAGGCTGGAAATATCCATTGTAAGGACTAATGTGACATTACTGATCGGTCAGTGACTATCCAGGCTGGAAATATCCATAGTAAGGACTAATGTGACAGCACTGATCGGTCAGTGACTATCCAGGCTGGAAATCTCCATGGTAAGGACTAATGTGACAGTACTGATCGGTCAGTGACTATCCAGGCTGGAAATCTCCATGGTAAGGACTAATGTGACAGCACTGATCAGTCAGTGACTATCCAGGCTGGAAATCTCCATAGTAAGGACTAATGTGACAGCACTGATCAGTCAGTGACTATCCAGGCTGGAAATATCCATAGTAAGGACTAATGTGACAGCACTGATCGGTCAGTGACTATCCAGGCTGGAAATATCCATAGTAAGGAGTAATGTGACAGTACTGATCAGTCAGTGACTATCCAGGCTGGAAATATCCATTGTAAGGACTAATGTGACAGCACTGATCGGTCAGTGACTATCCAGGCTGGAAATATCCATGGTAAGGACTAATGTGACAGTACTGATCAGTCAGTGACTATCCAGGCTGGAAATATCCATTGTAAGGACTAATGTGACAGCACTGATCGGTCAGTGACTATCCAGGCTGGAAATGTCCATTGTAAGGACTAATGTGACAGCACTGATCGGTCAGTGACTATCCAGGCTGGAAATCTCCATGGTAAGGACTAATGTGACAGTACTGATCGGTCAGTGACTATCCAGGCTGGAAATCTCCATTGTAAGGACTAATGTGACAGCACCGATCGGTCAGTGACTATCCAGGCAGGAAATCTCCATGGTAAGGACTAATGTGACAGTACTGATTGGTCAGTGACTATCCAGGCTGGAAATCTCCATGGTAAGGACTAATGTGACAGCACTGATCGGACAGTGACTATCCAGGCTGGAAATCTCCATAGTAAGGACAAATGTGACAGTACTGATCGGTCAGTGACTATCCAGGCTGGAAATATCCATAGTAAGGAGTAAGGACTAATGTGACAGTACTGATCAGTCAGTGACTATCCAGGCTGGAAATATCCATTGTAAGGACTAATGTGACAGCACTGATCAGTCAGTGACTATCCAGGCTGGAAATATCCATAGTAAGGACTAATGTGACAGCACTGATCGGTCAGTGACTATCCAGGCTGGAAATATCCATAGTAAGGAGTAAGGACTAATGTGACAGCACTGATCAGTCAGTGACTATCCAGGCTGGAAATATCCATAGTAAGGACTAATGTGACAGCACTGATCGGTCAGTGACTATCCAGGCTGGAAATATCCATAGTAAGGACTAATGTGACAGCACTGATCGGTCAGTGACTATCCAGGCTGGAAATATCCATGGTAAGGACTAATGTGACAGTACTGATCGGTTAGTGACTATCCAGGCTGGAAATATCCATTGTAAGGACTAATGTGACAGCACTGATCGGTCAGTGACTATCCAGGCTGGAACTGATCGGTCAGTGACTATCCAGGCTGGAAATATCCATTGTAAGGACTAATGTGACAGTACTGATCGGTTAGTGACTATCCAGGCTGGAAATATCCATTGTAAGGACTAATGTGAGAGTACTGATCGGTTAGTGACTATCCAGGCTGGAAATCTCCATTGTAAGGACTAATGTGACAGCACTGATCAGTCAGTGACTATCCAGGCTGGAAATCTCCATTGTAAGGACTAATGTGACAGCACTGATCAGTCAGTGACTATCCAGGCTGGAAATCTCCATTGTAAGGACTAATGTGACAGCACTGATCAGTCAGTGACTATCCAGGCTGGAAATCTCCATTGTAAGGACTAATGTGACAGTACTGAACGGTCAGTGACTATCCAGGCTGGAAATCTCCATGGTAAGGACTAATGTGACAGCACTGATCGGTCAGTGACTATCCAGGCTGGAAATATCCATTGTAAGGACTAATGTGACAGCACTGATCGGTCAGTGACTATCCAGGCTGGAACTGATCGGTCAGTGACTATCCAGGCTGGAAATCTCCATTGTAAGGACTAATGTGACAGCACTGATCAGTCAGTGACTATCCAGGCTGGAAATCTCCATTGTAAGGACTAATGTGACAGCACTGATCAGTCAGTGACTATCCAGGCTGGAAATATACATTGTAAGGACTAAAACTATATCGAACTACAACACAAAGTAAGATACACATTTCCAATAGTGCCATGTATTGTAGTTATTCTCATTTATCTCCAAATTCTGCTGAATGTTTCAGGAAAAATACAATGTACGCATAACAAAAAGGTATGTGTGTATTATTTACATGTGTATGTGTGATCTATGTGTGCAGTATGTACATACATGTGTGTGTAATCTGTGCAGTGTAAATACATGAGTATTGTGATCTATTCATCTATTTATATCTGTGCATACTTATAATCTATATACAATATATGTGTGTGTGCATCATCTATGTGCACTATGTGTGTATTTGTCATTTGCAATACGTACTGTATGTGTGTGAATTTGCTCTATGCATTATGTGTGTGTATTTATTTGCAGCATGTATGTGTGTGTATTTGTGATATTTAGTGTGTATGTGTGTAACTGTTATTTGTACATTTGTGGTGTTTAGTGTGTATATTTGTTATTTGTAGTATGTATGTGTAACTGTTCCTTGCAGTATGTATGTTTGTATTTATTTGCAGCATGTACAGTATGTGTGTTATTTGCAGTATGCATGCGTGTAATTGTTATTTGCAGTGTGTGTGTGTGTGTGTGTGTATGTATGTATGTATGTATGTGTGTATTTATCTGTGTGTATTTGTAATCTATGTGGTGTATACATACGTGTGTATTTGTTATTTGCCATATGTAAGTGTGAGTAATTGTTATTTGCAGTATGTGTGTGTCTGTGTGTGTGTATTTATAGTCTATGTGGTGTATACATACGTGTGTATTTGTCATGTGCAGTATGTACTGTATGTGTGTAATTGTTATTTGCAGTATGTATGTGTGTGTAATTGTTATTTACAGTATGTGTGTGTCTGTGTGTGTGTATTTATAGTCTATGTGGTGTATACATACGTGTGTATTTGTCATGTGCAGTATGTACTGTATGTGTGTAATTGTTATTTGCAGTATGTATGTGTGTAATTGATATTTGCAGTATATATGTGTGTGTAATTGATATTTGCAGTATATATGTGTATATAAGTGTATGTAATTGTTATTTGCAGTATGTATGTGTGTGTAATTGTTATTTGCAGTATGTATGTGTATAATTGTTATTTGCAGTATGTGTGTATATTTGTAATGTATTTGGTGTATACATATATGTGTGTATTTGTCATGTGCAGTATGTACGTGTGTAACTGTTATATACATACGTGTGTATTTGTCATGTGCAGTATGTACGTGTGTAACTGTTATATACATACGTGTGTATTTGTCATGTGCAGTATGTACTGTATGTGTGTAATTGTTATTTGTAATGTATTTGGTGTATACATATATGTGTGTCTTTGTCACGTGCAGTATATATGTTGTGTAAATAAATAGAAAAATAGTCTTACTTTATCCACTGTTGAGATAAATTGGGTAAATCCCTGGAAGTCATCTTGTTTTAAAATTAGGAATCCAACGAAATGCTGTTATATTATTTTCCTATATTCTCCTTCAATAATTGATCTTTAAATTCTGAAAACTAAGAAAGAAAAGATTCATTCTGTGCTTTCTTGTCCTCCTATCCGCCATGAATACAGATTAACCCCCTGTGCGCTGCGGGATGGGCGTGTACTGTCCCCGCTAAGCTGAACAACGGGGCGGCATGGAGTAACGGCCCCACAAACTGGACGTCTCCTTATGTAAGTCTTCAGCTTAGACGGAACAGTGACAAGTAGCGCCTCGGGTTGCACATAGCTGCCAGCAGACAAGGGGTTAAGCCAACACAGACACAGTAGTAAAAGGCACACAGTACATAAACGCACATCATTATGGCCTAGCAATACAGTACAGTACCCGGTGTGTGCAATGTGCACCATGTGGGGGACACTCTGCACGCAGGGAAACAATCACATTTCTCTCAGACAAATCTGTCGCATTCCTGGCCTTGTATTCTGCCGCTATATTTAGGAACTGGATTCAGCCTTTATTTAGCTGCTCGACGGTAACCCAGGGACGGGTGTATTTGTAACCCTGGATGACATCACTCATATGACCTCACTGGAACTGTCAGCTATCATTCCCTCCACCTGTTATACTAAGGGTTAACCTATGGCTATCTGACTGAGGTCCTCAAAAATGAAAGGGACCGTACAGCTGTAATACAGTATAAAACGTATTCTGTAATATGCACAAAACTGTGGTTCCCACAGTCATTCATGATGAAGTTCAAACCTCAGACACGGTGTATTGTATACGTGCCCTACATCATATAATTCATTAAAACAAGATATATAACACCGATTGTTAGCTTGGCAAAACCACATATAGTGTCCCAGTCCTTGCCTTGTCTGGAATGCATCCCTCTCATGCCCGGGCTGTAGTGAGGGGTGTGTGACTGGTGCCACTGCCCAGGGTGCATGGCAGAGGGGGCGGCTCAGTTACTTGCTTGCTTGCAAAATTATCTGTTAGGTATCAATGAAACTTAAAACAAACCTACAGCATGCCCGGGTACATAGGAAGACACTGGGTGCATCCAGAGATTGCGCCCATTGTCCTGCTCCCCCGGGGTTTAGAGTGTGGTATCGCAAGCTCTGGCGGTGGTGGGCAGGGTGCGGTGACACAAGGTGCCTCTGTCTCATACAGGTGCCATTCAGTGTTTGCTTGGGGCCATATGCAGAGCTGATTGGAAAATTGGCATAATTTGCTCTAAATCAGCAAACAGTATATTTGCAGCTGCTGGCTGAGCTGCGTAGGCTCCACATGCACTGTGTACATTTACACCAGACACACAGTATATCACATATAGGGGATCATTCCGAGTTGTTCGCTCGTTATTTTTTTCTCGCAACGGAGCGATTAGTCGCTAATGCGCATGCGCAATGTCCGCAGTGCGACTGCGCCAAGTAAATTTGCTATGAAGTTTGGTATTTTACTCACGGCATTACGAGGTTTTTTCTTCGTTCTGGTGATCGTAATGTGATTGACAGGAAGTGGGTGTTTCTGGGCGGAAACAGGCCGTTTTATGGGTGTGTGCGAAAAAACGCTACCGTTTCTGGGAAAAACGCGGGAGTGGCTGGAGAAACGGAGGAGTGTCTGGGCGAACGCTGGGTGTGTTTGTGACGTCAAACCAGGAACGACAAGCACTGAACTGATCGCACTGGAAGAGTAAGTCCCGAGCTACTCAGAAACTGCACAGAGAAGTCTTTTCGCAATTTTGATAAGCTAAGATTCACTCCCAGTAGGCGGCGGCTTAGCGTGTGCAAAGCTGCTAAAAGCAGCTTGCGAGCGAACAACTCGGAATGACCCCCATAGGGGGTAATTCTGAGTTGATCGCAGCAGGAACTTTGTTAGCAGTTGGGCAAAACCATGTGCACTGCAGGGGAGGCAGATATAGGCCCTCATTCCGAGTCGTTCGCTCGGTAATTTTCATCGCATCGCAGTGAAATTCCGCTTAGTACGCATGCGCAATATTCGCACTGCGACTGCGCCAAGTAATTTTACTATGAAGAAAGTATTTTTACTCACGGCTTTTTCTTCGCTCCGGCGAACGTAATGTGATTGACTGGAAATGGGTGTTACTGGGCGGAAACACGGCGTTTTAGGGGCGTGTGGATAAAAACGCTACCGTTTCCGGAAAAAACGCAGGAGTGGCCGGAGAAACGGGGGAGTGTCTGGGCGAACGCTGGGTGTGTTTATGACGTCAAACCATCGTCTTGAGGAAGTCCCGGGATACGGGACGAAACGCGTTGATGTCACTCCTTCGTATTGCTCACGGACGCACTGAGTGTTGCCAATCACTTTCACCCGCAGTGGTGCTTCTTGAACCTGCTCAATCAGCTGTGGAGAACTTTTAACCGGAACGCCAGCCCAGCGTATCACTGCAGCACCACTACCGGCTCGCCAAGATCCTACCATCTGCACTTTGCTAGTGCCAACGGCGGACACACGGTAGCTGCTCCGGTACCTCTTGTGCCGCGTCATTGCATTTCCCGCAGGACGGGTAATTATAATCAGCGGCTTCTCCTCTGCACTGGGACGCCAGTAGCTTAGAGGTACAAGAGTTTCTTACATTCATTCTCCAACAGGCTGTACTAACTGTCATTTATCAGTTCCAATTGATACAAAGAGACCACAATCAGGTCTATTGTGGCAACATTGAAGTGACACTATTTACAAACTTTTTATTTCAGTGATCCATTCAGCAAATGTATCAGTGTGCTTGAGCTAGTTTTAAACATTTGTTTTTACAATTGTCTTTTTATTTATTTTGTGTGTATTATTAAATTTGTTTATCAGCAAGTTCCGTGTGAGCTGTTGATTGATTGGAGCAGACACCTATTTATATACTTATTTTTTCACTAAGTACCAATTAACCTAGCTCACTTCAAGCGCAGCACTTGTATATATATTTTATGACGTCAAACCAGGAACGACAAGCACTGAACTGATCGCAGATGCCGAGTAAGTCTGAAGCTACTCTGAAACTGCTAAGTAGTTTGAAATCACAATATTGCGAATACATCGGTCGCAATTTTAAGAAGCTAAGATACACTCCCAGTAGGCGTAGGCTTAGCGTGAGCAACTCTGCTAAATTCGCCTTGCGAGCGATCAACTCGGAATGAGGGCCATAATACGTGCAGAGAGAGGTAGATTTGGGTGCGGTGAGTTCAATCTGCAACCTAATTTGCAGTGTAAAAATAAAGCAGCCAGTATTTACCCTGCACAGAAACAAAATAACCCACCCAAATCTAACTCTCTTTGCAAATGTTATATCTGCCCCCCCCCCCCCCCTCCCCTGCAGTGCACATGGTTTTGCCCAACTGCTAAAAAATTTCCTGCTGCGATCAACTTGGAATTACCCCCATGCTCCTATATTATGCTTGCAAAATTATCTGTTAGGTATCAATGAAACTTAAAACAACCTACAGCAGGAGCAACTGATTTACTAGCAGTAGGATTTCATAAAAGCCAAACACAACTGGTTTTACATTTACAATTATTGCTGTTTTAAACTTGGGGTCAAAACTGTTGAGAATGGGCACCTTGTACTAGCTGCAGCTCTCTGTCTCACCTTGTACTGGCTGCAGCTCTCTGTCTCACCTTGTACTAGCTGCAGCTCTCTGTCTCACCTTGTACTAGCTGCAGCTCTCTGTCTCACCTTGTACTGGCTGCAGCTCTCTGTCTCACCTTGTACTAGCTGCAGCTCTCTGTCTCACCTTGTACTAGCTGCAGCTCTCTGTCTCACCTTGTACTAGCTGCAGCTCTCTGTCTCACCTTGTACTAGCTGCAGCTCTCTGTCTCACCTTGTACTAGCTGCAGCTCTCTGTCTCAGCTTGTACTAGCTGCAGCTCTCTGTCTCACCTTGTACTGGCTGCAGCTCTCTGTCTCACCTTGTACTGGCTGCAGCTCTCTGTCTCACCTTGTACTAGCTGCAGCTCTCTGTCTCACCTTGTACTAGCTGCAGCTCTCTGTCTCACCTTGTACTAGCTGCAGCTCTCTGTCTCACCTTGTACTAGCTGCAGCTCTCTGTCTCACCTTGTACTAGCTGCAGCTCTCTGTCTCACCTTGTACTGGCTGCAGCTCTCTGTCTCACCTTGTACTAGCTGCAGCTCTCTGTCTCACCTTGTACTAGCTGCAGCTCTCTGTCTCACCTTGTACTAGCTGCAGCTCTCTGTCTCACCTTGTACTAGCTGCAGCTCTCTGTCTCACCTTGTACTAGCTGCAGCTCTCTGTCTCACCTTGTACTGGCTGCAGCTCTCTGTCTCACCTTGTACTGGCTGCAGCTCTCTGTCTCACCTTGTACTAGCTGCAGCTCTCTGTCTCACCTTGTACTAGCTGCAGCTCTCTGTCTCACCTTGTACTGGCTGCAGCTCTCTGTCTCACCTTGTACTAGCTGCAGCTCTCTGTCTCACCTTGTACTGGCTGCAGCTCTCTGTCTCACCTTGTACTAGCTGCAGCTCTCTGTCTCACCTTGTACTGGCTGCAGCTCTCTGTCTCACCTTGTACTGGCTGCAGCTCTCTGTCTCACCTTGTACTAGCTGCAGCTCTCTGTCTCACCTTGTACTAGCTGCAGCTCTCTGTCTCACCTTGTACTGGCTGCAGCTCTCTGTCTCACCTTGTACTAGCTGCAGCTCTCTGTCTCACCTTGTACTAGCTGCAGCTCTCTGTCTCACCTTGTACTAGCTGCAGCTCTCTGTCTCACCTTGTACTAGCTGCAGCTCTCTGTCTCACCTTGTACTGGCTGCAGCTCTCTGTATCACCTTGTACTAGCTGCAGCTCTCTGTCTCACCTTGTACTAGCTGCAGCTCTGTCTCACCTTGTACTAGCTGCAGCTCTCTGTCTCACCTTGTACTAGCTGCAGCTCTCTGTCTCACCTTGTAGTAGCTGCAGCTCTCTGTCTCAACTTGTACTAGCTGCAGCTCTCTGTCTCACCTTGTACTAGCTGCAGCTCTCTGTCTCACCTTGTACTAGCTGCAGCTCTCTGTCTCACCTTGTACTAGCTGCAGCTCTCTGTCTCACCTTGTACTGGCTGCAGCTCTCTGTCTCACCTTGTACTGGCTGCAGCTCTCTGTCTCACCTTGTACTAGCTGCAGCTCTCTGTCTCACCTTGTACTAGCTGCAGCTCTCTGTCTCACCTTGTACTAGCTGCAGCTCTCTGTCTCACCTTGTACTGGCTGCAGCTCTCTGTCTCACCTTGTACTGGCTGCAGCTCTCTGTCTCACCTTGTACTAGCTGCAGCTCTCTGTCTCACCTTGTACTGGCTGCAGCTCTCTGTCTCACCTTGTACTGGCTGCAGCTCTCTGTCTCACCTTGTACTGGCTGCAGCTCTCTGTCTCACCTTGTACTAGCTGCAGCTCTCTGTCTCACCTTGTACTAGCTGCAGCTCTCTGTCTCACCTTGTACTGGCTGCAGCTCTCTGTCTCACCTTGTACTGGCTGCAGCTCTCTGTCTCACCTTGTACTGGCTGCAGCTCTCTGTCTCACCTTGTACTAGCTGCAGCTCTCTGTCTCACCTTGTACTAGCTGCAGCGTTCTGTCTCACCTTGTACTAGCTGCAGCTCTCTGTCTCACCTTGTACTAGCTGCAGCTCTCTGTCTCACCTTGTACTAGCTGCAGCTCTCTGTCTCACCTTGTACTAGCTGCAGCTCTCTGTATCACCTTGTACTAGCTGCAGCTCTCTGTCTCACCTTGTACTAGCTGCAGCTCTGTCTCACCTTGTACTAGCTGCAGCTCTCTGTCTCACCTTGTACTAGCTGCAGCTCTCTGTCTCACCTTGTACTAGCTGCAGCTCTCTGTCTCACCTTGTACTAGCTGCAGCTCTCTGTCTCACCTTGTACTAGCTGCAGCTCTCTGTCTCACCTTGTACTAGCTGCAGCTCTCTGTCTCACCTTGTACTGGCTGCAGCTCTCTGTCTCACCTTGTACTGGCTGCAGCTCTCTGTCTCACCTTGTACTGGCTGCAGCTCTCTGTCTCACCTTGTACTGGCTGCAGCTCTCTGTCTCACCTTGTACTAGCTGCAGCTCTCTGTCTCACCTTGTACTAGCTGCAGCTCTCTGTCTCACCTTGTACTGGCTGGAGCTCTCTGTCTCACCTTGTACTAGCTGCAGCTCTCTGTCTCACCTTGTACTGGCTGGAGCTCTCTGTCTCACCTTGTACTAGCTGCAGCTCTGTCTCACCTTGTACTGGCTGCAGCTCTCTGTCTCACCTTGTACTAGCTGCAGCTCTCTGTCTCACCTTGTACTAGCTGCAGCTCTCTGTCTCACCTTGTACTAGCTGCAGCTCTCTGTCTCACCTTGTACTGGCTGCAGCTCTCTGTCTCACCTTGTACTGGCTGCAGCTCTCTGTCTCACCTTGTACTGGCTGCAGCTCTCTGTCTCACCTTGTACTAGCTGCAGCTCTCTGTCTCACCTTGTACTAGCTGCAGCTCTCTGTCTCACCTTGTACTAGCTGCAGCTCTCTGTCTCACCTTGTACTAGCTGCAGCTCTCTGTCTCACCTTGTACTGGCTGCAGCTCTCTGTCTCACCTTGTACTGGCTGCAGCTCTCTGTCTCACCTTGTACTAGCTGCAGCTCTCTGTCTCACCTTGTACTAGCTGCAGCTCTCTGTCTCACCTTGTACTAGCTGCAGCTCTCTGTCTCACCTTGTACTGGCTGCAGCTCTCTGTCTCACCTTGTACTGGCTGCAGCTCTCTGTCTCACCTTGTACTGGCTGCAGCTCTCTGTCTCACCTTGTACTAGCTGCAGCTCTCTGTCTCACCTTGTACTAGCTGCAGCTCTCTGTCTCACCTTGTACTAGCTGCAGCTCTCTGTCTCACCTTGTACTAGCTGCAGCTCTCTGTCTCACCTTGTACTAGCTGCAGCTCTCTGTCTCACCTTGTACTAGCTGCAGCGTTCTGTCTCACCTTGTACTAGCTGCAGCTCTCTGTCTCACCTTGTACTAGCTGCAGCTCTCTGTCTCACCTTGTACTAGCTGCAGCTCTCTGTCTCACCTTGTACTAGTTGCAGCTCTCTGTATCACCTTGTACTAGCTGCAGCTCTCTGTCTCACCTTGTACTAGCTGCAGCTCTGTCTCACCTTGTACTAGCTGCAGCTCTCTGTCTCACCTTGTACTAGCTGCAGCTCTCTGTCTCACCTTGTACTAGCTGCAGCTCTCTGTCTCACCTTGTACTAGCTGCAGCTCTCTGTCTCACCTTGTACTAGCTGCAGCTCTCTGTCTCACCTTGTACTAGCTGCAGCTCTCTGTCTCACCTTGTACTGGCTGCAGCTCTCTGTCTCACCTTGTACTGGCTGCAGCTCTCTGTCTCACCTTGTACTAGCTGCAGCTCTCTGTCTCACCTTGTACTAGCTGCAGCTCTCTGTCTCACCTTGTACTAGCTGCAGCTCTCTGTCTCACCTTGTACTGGCTGGAGCTCTCTGTCTCACCTTGTACTAGCTGCAGCTCTCTGTCTCACCTTGTACTGGCTGGAGCTCTCTGTCTCACCTTGTACTAGCTGCAGCTCTCTGTCTCACCTTGTACTAGCTGCAGCTCTCTGTCTCACCTTGTACTAGCTGCAGCTCTCTGTCTCACCTTGTACTAGCTGCAGCTCTCTGTCTCACCTTGTACTAGCTGCAGCTCTCTGTCTCACCTTGTACTAGCTGCAGCTCTCTGTCTCACCTTGTACTAGCTGCAGCTCTCTGTCTCACCTTGTACTGGCTGCAGCTCTCTGTCTCACCTTGTACTGGCTGCAGCTCTCTGTCTCACCTTGTACTAGCTGCAGCTCTCTGTCTCACCTTGTACTAGCTGCAGCTCTCTGTCTCACCTTGTACTGGCTGCAGCTCTCTGTCTCACCTTGTACTGGCTGGAGCTCTCTGTCTCACCTTGTACTAGCTGCAGCTCTCTGTCTCACCTTGTACTGGCTGGAGCTCTCTGTCTCACCTTGTACTAGCTGCAGCTCTGTCTCACCTTGTACTGGCTGCAGCTCTCTGTCTCACCTTGTACTAGCTGCAGCTCTCTGTCTCACCTTGTACTGGCTGCAGCTCTCTGTCTCACCTTGTACTAGCTGCAGCTCTCTGTCTCACCTTGTACTAGCTGCAGCTCTCTGTCTCACCTTGTACTAGCTGCAGCTCTCTGTCTCACCTTGTACTGGCTGCAGCTCTCTGTCTCACCTTGTACTGTCTGCAGCTCTCTGTCTCACCTTGTACTAGCTGCAGCTCTCTGTCTCACCTTGTACTAGCTGCAGCTCTCTGTCTCACCTTGTACTGGCTGCAGCTCTCTGTCTCACCTTGTACTAGCTGCAGCTCTTTGTCTCACCTTGTACTGGCTGCAGCTCTCTGTCTCACCTTGTACTGGCTGCAGCTCTCTGTCTCACCTTGTACTGGCTGCAGCTCTCTGTCTCACCTTGTACTAGCTGCAGCTCTCTGTCTCACCTTGTACTAGCTGCAGCTCTCTGTCTCACCTTGTACTAGCTGCAGCTCTCTGTCTCACCTTGTACTGGCTGCAGCTCTCTGTCTCACCTTGTACTAGCTGCAGCTCTCTGTCTCACCTTGTACTAGCTGCAGCTCTCTGTCTCACCTTGTACTAGCTGCAGCTCTCTGTCTCACCTTGTACTGGCTGCAGCTCTCTGTCTCACCTTGTACTAGCTGCAGCTCTCTGTCTCACCTTGTACTGGCTGCAGCTCTCTGTCTCACCTTGTACTAGCTGCAGCTCTCTGTCTCACCTTGTACTGGCTGCAGCTCTCTGTCTCACCTTGTACTAGCTGCAGCTCTCTGTCTCACCTTGTACTAGCTGCAGCTCTCTGTCTCACCTTGTACTGGCTGCAGCTCTCTGTCTCACCTTGTACTAGCTGCAGCTCTCTGTCTCACCTTGTACTAGCTGCAGCTCTCTGTCTCATGCATGGAAATAAAGACCTCAGGTAAAGCGCACTCACATATTACAGAGCAGCAAAGTTAGTGACTATCAGCATCAGTGTTACATATACAATCCTGCAATCACCAGTGGCTCACTACAGCTGCATATACAATCCTGCAATCACCAGTGGCTCGCTACAGCTGCATATACAATCGCGCATTCACCTGTGGCTCGCTAGAGCTGCATATACAATCCTGCAATCACCAGTGGCTCGCTACAGCTGCATATACAATCGTGCATTCACCTGTGGCTCGCTAGAGCTGCATATACAATCCTGCAATCACCAGTGGCTCGCTACAGCTGCATATACAATCGTGCATTCACCTGTGGCTCGCTAGAGCTACAGCCCATCAATATTATCTACCCGTGACCAACCACAAATAATATGCATTAACTCCTCTTCATACGTATGCTGCCTATGTTGGAAGGTCTGTATACTTGTCCTGCTTCGCCGCCATGCCCAAGCACTATCAGAACCGCGGAAATCTTGGTGAACGCATAAGCCTGCGCCACTCTTCTTCGCACTGATGCCGTAGTGTGTGCAGTAAATATCTCACCGCGCTACTTGCTTTTGCGTTGCTATATGTATACCGGTTTAGCAGCAGTATGTTTTTTCCTAGTTGTGACAGTCTAGCCAGATGCCCTGCATTGATTTTCTCTCTCTCCTGCTGCGGTGTCACAGGGGACACAGTATATATTAACCAGCCTGAGTAATCCCCACATCGGTCGTTTAAGATTTTTGCAGAGCAGAATCCTGAGATCTTGAGGACACTTTCTACTAGGGGAAGTCTTATGTAATGTTATAATCACATTTCGTATCATATATATGCTGAAAACAAAAACTTTGCCCCTTTACAAGTGCCCCCTATTTCCTCTAACTGGGAAGGGGTCATTCTGGGGGTATTAGCGAGGGGTTAAGCAGCCGCAGCTGCACAGAGAACTGAACACTGTTTAGTAAACAGGGAATGCAGGACTGTCCTGACTTCTGACTTCTATCTCTTTGAAGATGGGGTAATATGGGCGTGTGGTTTCTGTTTATAGTGTACACTCTGCCACCCTACTAATCCTGCTTTATGTAGTTCACACCTGCTGCTGGCTAGCTGTCTGCTGATAGCTTGCGGTTCCTGCAACACTCACAGCTTCCTAAGGAGACACATTGTAAACTACCCAACCAAACTAACACAACCCCTCCAGACACGCAGCTAGTGTGTAACAGTTTGCAGAATACACAAGACCTCTTCTTTTACGAGCTTCAGAGTTATTCTTAATAAAAAGAGGCACCAGGCAGCAATACTGTAGGTTCAGTAAGATAAGACGGCGTATGGTGAATGCATGGACGCCCAATCTTTCTGCAGATTTGTAGGATTTGTGATGCAAACTGAAAATCTGCAACTAATGAACCAATTCAGATATTGGGGGTAATTCCAAGTTGATCGCAGCAGGATTTTTGTTAGCAATTGGGCAAAACCATATGCACTGCAGGGGAGGCAGATATAACATGTGCAGAGAGAGTTAGGGTGTGTACACACGGTGAGATAAATCTGTGAGATTTTGACTATATAGTCAAAATCTTATGAAAAGTTAGTGCATATCTCATGGTGTTAGGCAGCTTGCGATACAGATTCGATCCCGATGCGCGCTCCCATGGGGTCGGTATCGTAAGGCTAGATAGACTGTGCAGGCAAGTCAATCTTGACTATCTAGTGTACTATCTAGTATAAAGTATAGTCAAAATTGGCACTTAGTCAAAATCGTACATAGACAAAATCTCAAGCACAGATAGTCAAAATCTGTACAATCTGTGCTATCTGGGCTCTGGGGGAGTTCAAGGGAAATCGCATAGTCAAAATCGCACATAGCAGGGATCTCACCGTGTGTACACACCCTTATATTTGGGTGGGGTGTGTTCAATCTGCAATCTAATTTGCAGTGTAAAAATAAAGCAGCCAGTATTTACCCTGCACTGAAACAATATAACCCACCCAAATCTAACTCTCTCTGCACATGTTACATCTGCCCCCCCCCCCCCCCCCCTGCAGTGCACATGGTTTTGCCCATCTGCTATCAAAAATCCTGCTGTGATCAACTTGGAATTGCCCCCATTGTTTGTTGTGCAGCGATTGTGCATGGGCCATCCACATATAGAACTAAACATTTATAGTGCAATTAATGTTATTTTATATACAATGTCTCTGATTCTGTTTCTTGAGTTTGCCTGGGTTACATAAGGTGAAATCACTGCTGCCCACTTGCCGCACAAAGTATAATTGGTTTCTATGTCTGTATCATAGTTTATGCTATTGAAAGGGATGTTAGCTTCCAGTACACTGTGAGCATAACTCTCCCTCCCCCAGAAGCTAATTCCTCCCTAATTACTAAATGTAGACTGTACAGTTTTAGGTGACCCACCCTGCTTTGGGGTTCCCCATTACTTGTCCACATCTTAAAAATAGCAGGAACTCTAAAAGAGAAACCCCACCATTCAGCCAATGAAACAATCAGCATTATGGAGTTGTTATGATAAAACTTGATCTGGGTTCTATTTATAGTTAAAGCAATACAATCGAAAACTTGTGCATAATAAATGCATGCAACATTTGGGGGTTTACACTGATGCTAACGGCACCCAAATCCAGTGAATGAGATTATAGGTATGACTCTGATTAGTGCCACCTAGTGGTAGATGGTAGTACAGTACATACCGTATATAGAAACATTGAATTTGACGGCAGATAAGAACCACTTGGCCCACCTACTCTGCCCTAAACACGTGTGTACACACACACACACACACACACACACACACACACACACACACACACTTACACTTACACACCAGGGTTCATTTTTTAACCTACCAGTATATTTTAGGAGTGTGGAAGGGACACCAGAGTACCCGGAGGAAACCCACGCAAGTACGGGGAGGATATACAAGCTCCACACAGTTAAGGCCGTAGTTGGAATTGAACTCTGAACCTCAGTGCTGTGAGGCAGTAATGCTAACCATTAAACCATCTACTTATCAGAATAGATGTTGTAACACAAATGGCCTGGAAAGTTGTCTTCAATAGCAACAAATGTAACATAAAATAACCATTAGTAGGATAGTTTTTTTTAAATATATATACTGTATATATGATTGTTTGATAAGTATAAGTACACATACAGTAGTATACTTGTTTAGAATTTTATATCTATTTACCATCTATTATCCAATCATTGTAATGTATGATATATTTATTAAACATCCTCTGTCTATCTATCTATCTATCTATCTATCTATCTATCTATCTATCTATCTATGTGATATATACACACACAGTTTATTAATGTGGTGCATACAATATATAAGAAGTATATATATAACAGTATACAACTTGCTATGTCCCTCCCGCTGGCTAACAATCTACAGAACAAACACAGCCTCATGGTTATCTATATACTGCAGTAAAGCTTTTACTTTGCTTGCCGGCCTTTGTGCCTTCATATAACAGTTACATATACAGTATATAAAGATATATATTTCACTGTGTGAAAATATTTGAAAGAAGCTGTAAATGACAGTGGATGCCTGAGGTTCAGTAATCAAGTCTCTTCTAAAGGTTTGACATGGAGTGGGTGTTATTGAAAGGAATGCGCCATAAATCTTGTCACCGAGGTATTCAGTCCCGGCACCTTGTACAGCGCAAACCATTTCTTTATTTTTTTGTAATAAGATGATTTAGTTCCAGTTGAACAAAGCACCAACTTACAGACTGATAGTGTGAGAGAATCAGTGATCACAGCTGTGGGTTCATACCCGCAGTGCTACAAGGGACCGGCCAGGTCAGGTGTTATCTCCTAACAGGGAAATAAAATGTATATGCTCTATCCAAAGCCATAAGTAATAATAAACCACCAACCTACAGACTGATAGTGTGAGAGAATCAGTGATCACAGTTGTGGGTTCATACCCGCAGTGCTACAAGGGACAAGCCAGGCAGGTGTTATCTCCTAACAGGGAAATAAAATGTATATGCTCTATCCAAAGCCATATGTGATAAATAAACCACCAACCTGCAGACTGATAGTGTGAGAGAATCAGTGATCACAGCTGTGGGTTCATACCCGCAGTGCTACAAGGGACCGGCCAGGTCAGGTGCTATCTCCTCACAGGGAAATAAAATGTATATGCTCTATCCAAAGCCATATGTGATAATAAACCACCAACCTGCAGACTGATAGTGTGAGAGAATCAGTGGTCACAGTTATGGGTCCATACCCGCAGTGCTACAAGGGACCGGCTAGGCCAGGTGCTATCTCCTAACAGGGAAATAAAATGTATATGCTCTATCCAAAGCTATAAAGACATATGTGATAATAAACCACCAACCTACAGACTGATCATGTGAGAGAATCAGTGATCACAGTTATGGGTTCATACCCGCAGTGCTACAAGGGACAGGCCAGGCCAGGTGCTATCTCCTAGCAGGGAAATAAAATGTATATGCTCTATCAAAATTCGTAAAGACATATGTGATAATAAAGCGTGTTCATAAAGAGTATCACATATCATTCTAATTATATTACTAAACATATTTAGCAACACTGTAGAAAGATGGCTGAATACGGTTAATCGGTAGATCAGTGGTCTGATTGCAAAACAAAGACAATTCGAATTTTTGTTGAAGAACCCGGTTCAGGTGGGATGTAGTTATGCAACCGGCGGTCCGTTCAAATCACCTTGTTTCCCTATGCGCAAGGCCGCAAAATGTATATTACAAGCTAAATTCTATGCACTGTGCAATGTATAAGATTGTATGCACTCTGTATAATAATTACACTGAAACACTTATGTAGTAGGACAAACAGAAATACAGCATGAAGCAAATGATGGAAGTTGTGATTGCCGTGAGAATCGCTTGGAAATATTGCAATCTCTCTGTAGTATTGAGGCTGTAGGCTCCTCTGAACGGGATTTGCAAAAAGTCTCGAACATTCAGCAATTTAGGGGCTATTACAATTAGCCCAATGTATTTTATATTAAATTATAGTATTACGGAATGTGACTGCTCTTATCTATAATAGAAAAGAATCATGGAAAATATGCAGAGATTTTTACTACAAAATCCCATTATTTGTCTTTTACAAAAGTGGCATTAGCCACCGCATAGGCCGCAAATAACCAGCTGATTTTGGCCTTCCTGTTTGCTGTATAACGTTCCATTGTATTTAGTGATCAAAGTCTCATGCCCACAAATGACTTTATTTAAATTCAAAATAAAGATTTAAACTTAAACGCATTGAATAAGACAAAACCCAATGATAATGAGTTAACAATTTAGGAGCCAGCGCGCACCAATCAAATGGAGCTTCAATATGTCACCAACGTTTCTGGTTTCCAAAAGGTTAAAACTGCAAGGTGTAGTCAGGAGGCCTAATTCATATTATTCACCGCCACGTAGCATTTGTCCTGGCTGTACTAATAAAGCTGGATTAATCATCTCCAAACCAGGTATAAGAAAAACATTGGAACATTTAAGATTATAGAGGCAGGTCAGGAAGAGCATGGGGATGTCAAAGTAACCGCTGATAATTCCATCCTGTGGAACTGCAACACTGGGGTGGGGGAATTCCTTTTCTACTTCAGATATAGAAATTGTGGCCTAAAATAAGTAATAGTAAATCAAGCTACTGTAGTTATTTACTACTGCCCCATGTTCTCTCTATGCATACCTGCCTAACCCGGAGGGTTTAAAGGGCAATGAGGAAATGCCAGTAATGTTGCGGCACCTGCTCATTTGTACATTTTGTAGTCATTTTCATAGTTGGCCAGCCAGGGGTGTCTCCTTAGCTGTGTTACATCCTAGCCATAGTTTACATCTTACCAGAATTAAAATATCAGGCACTGTTGTCTTAATTGTCTTTCGCAATCAAATAAATAACAAAAAGATCTTAAACTATATAACTGATTGTCTGCAGTGAGATCCAGGTCCCGTAGAATGGTATAGATTGTGTATATGTGCACAGCTCTTTGTTGTCCGACATTTTTTTTATCTTTAAGAAATGATAGAAAATGTTCTAATGAATGTCCCATTGCCTGAAGACTAGATACACTGGTGGGCTTCGTGCATCCACAAGTCTTCCGGCTGAGCTCTATAGACGTTTGACCATAGAACTATACTGACGCAATACGGGCAGCTTTGAAGTATGCCGCAGGATAAGGCAAAGTGGCGCATTCTCTATTTGGGTTAAGTGGGGGGCTCATTTGATTACAGAGAAAATCCCAAAAGGGGAACTTGTCTTTTAAACTGTTTTACACTAAAACTTTCTTCAGAGTTGACTTTTCGGTCATGGCTTATAGCTTTGAAGTATGGAGTGACACAAAATGTAATCCACTCTAGTATTGCTTTATGTTATTAATTAAATGGTCTGTAGTTTCAAATTGTTACAGACAAAACTCTGGATTCTCGTACGATCCATACGCTTTGAAATAAAGGATTTTTTTAAAGATAGACACTTGGTCAATTTATCATCCTTGACCATTCAGTTTTCTTGTATTCCCCCTGGTCGGCTGAGTGGGATGGAAAAGAGGCGCAGTGTCTTATCGAATCCTATTGATTCCTGGGTGTCAGTGATCTAATCAAGAGCAATCAATACTAATCCAAAATCAATCAAAACACTTTTTACACTATCATTTATCAAATCAGAATGCAACAGCCACTTCCAAGCATAAAATGAAGAAAAATGAGAAACGCTACAGTGAGGAACGGAGACAAAGAGTAAGTAAGGGAAAAGGGAATACAAACAGCTATATGAGTCAAATAAAACTCTTACATTTTAACTCCTCCATAGCTGCACTGGGCTGGAATGAAAAGGTTAACCAATCTGGATGATTTATATATTACATATACGCTAATCATCCCGAGAATGTCTCAATTCGATTAAATGTTTAAAATATCAGGAGCAAACACAATATCAAAGAATATTGATAACTCAAATGCTTTCAATTTACAACTTTAACAAAGTTATATCTGTAAACAGCGTTTATTATTTCTATCCAGAGTTTGCCGCACTGAAGGGGAGTGCCCGTAATGAAGGGAACTGCCCATTGGCTCGGGCATCAAATTTTGGGGGTAAAATGCAAATCTGGAGAAATCATTCTGGAAATGTCTGCATGAGTGGTGACCATCATCTTAGTAACTCTAGAAATGATAAGAGAGACCCTGTATTTTATAACGTACACTACTATACCAGTATTAAGGTGTATATTAGTTTATGTAAGTGTTGAGAAAGACGCCATTCAAGTTACCTTCTCCGTAATAACGATGCACACCCAGGGCTACACTTAACATATTAGCATGTCAGGTTACATGGACAAATGATTCCAAGGAAGGAGTTATGGGTGCTTTAATGAGGGATAAACTGGGTAACCAGTTATACTCCAAAAATCAGCTGAACAAGAAATCTGCAGTGCAGTATACTAGACTGCAGCGGGAATACAGCACGCAAGCAACTGGCCCCAGCGGTCAATGCGCTAAACTGCAGCAAGTTCCAGCTATAGCAGTACGGCACCAATGCACATGCTCCGGATCCAGTCTAAACATTCTCCTTTGTGGAAAAATAAATGACTTCATAACTCAAATAAGACGATGGAGCGTGCAATTGAATGGGTGTTATGATCTCGTAATAACCTCAACAATCTGCCGTTAATATGTGTCTTAACCTCTCCAATCTTCATGTTTCATTAAAATCTAAACACCTGTATTTTCCATTTCTCAGACTTGTAATACAGAAGCTAACAGTGACTTATATCATGGGAAACTTTCACCACCATATACTGTAACTGGCATAACTAACGCCTTCATGCAGAGTGCCCCTTCGTATATATAGGATGTACTTCTGTAAAGTCACTTACAGTTTTTTGTTAATTAAAAATCCTTTCGGTGGCATTCTCTGCAAGGGCTCGCTATAATCACAATGACAGATAATCACACAAGCGCCCATCTCCATAAGGCACCATTGCACTCTGCTTGTTATTCTAAGACAGGTAATTTACCCCACCAGTCATAATTGTGCTCCACAAAAGATATTACTCTTTAACTTCAAGAAAAGATCAGGGACATCTGAAACATTCACTTCTGGTAATGTAAAAGCATTGGCATTTAACTGCAGTCCCGATAAGACGGTGCCAGTAAAAGTGATTATTCTTTTCTTATTCAAAGCATATCAGCATTTGGAAAGCTCTTTCAATCTTATCAGGTGTATGAACAGCGAATTTACTGAAAAACTGTTTGTTCGGCTTCTTACTCTCGGCGCTGGGTTATCAGATAAATCCAGACTAACTAACTGTATTTATACACAATCATATTTAGAATGGAATCAGTAGTGTAAACTGCTGATAATGCTCGCTGCCAGCTGTACGCTGGGCAGCATTCACATGCCTTAAGGGCAAAAACGAGAAGACACTTTGGATGATGGACCCAAAGATGCCTCCTAAACATCATTATTTAAGGAAATAAAACTTACCTGTCGTGTTATATGACAAGTATTTACTATCGTTATTTCTTATTAAATGGTGCTATCTTGATTAAAATTTGGTACAAAGATTTTTTTTATCAATAGGTTGTGCTATAAAATACACTATATTAGTTTCATTTTAGAATAAATGTGACAACTCAACTTACATTTTAAAATCCTGTTTCAAAAGCAAATCAATCTATATACTATATATAGATTGCAAGATTATCTGGCCGGAAGCATTGTTCCTAGGTGTGCACGGAATTTGTGCTTTAATTAATCATTGAAGCATTAATTAAACACTGTCTGATATCCTATTTATTCGGGATCTTTGTCTATATTTTGCTACATTATTGGTTCTTATTGCATTTCTGTATTTAATTGTGTGTATGTAAATGCCTTTGCGCTCAGGATTAACAGACCGTTCCACCTGCTGTACATCATATTTAGTTGCGATAAATTATTAAGAGCATTTTACAAATGTTTTTCAAATTTAGATTTTTTATTATTAAATTAAACTTATTTTCCTTTATATGTAAGTAGACATAGCTGATGGGATGGCATGCTTTGTCTGTTGCAACAATTAGCAATAACGAGGTAATCTTCGGAGAGAACATCCTGCTAGTGAAAAGTTTCCAAAATTGTATGCCATTTTTTATTATTAAATCAATAGATACCCTAATGCCTATAAAGCACAAACAAATTCTTCCTATTCTAAAATCGTATGGTTTTCATGCCGTCTTACACTGATTCCTTGTTATTGCCAGTTAGATTACAGAAAGTGACATGTTTTCACATTTTCTTCACAGCTATGCTCCTCGGAACAAAACTGCTAAATAACACAGATTTTTTTTCTCTGTTTCTTAGCGCAGCGGTAAGACGACTTGTTAGTTGACATTATCTATAGCATGCCTGATTCTTAGAATTACTGTACAGATAAATATTTGTACAAATCTACCTGTCTTTCAAGGGAAAGGGTGATTAACTTGTGTTGTACTGCCATTGGAAATTTAAGCAAATCAGTTTCAAAAATCGGATGGCTAGTATGAATAAATATAAATGGCAAGAGTTTCTCTTTTTTAAGAATACGGAAGAGTTTTTTATTTATTTATTTTTGCCAATAGGAGAAAACATCTTAGCTCCTCCTAAAATATAGGTGGTTTGTTTTAGAATTGCGTAACAATGGTCTGTCTGTTCTGTAGGACAACCATGGAACTTGCTCAGAGTCCATCTTCACCACTGAAGTCTTGTTAAATTAAGGTCCTACCCAACTGTGTATTATTGTTAGGGGTTAAAGGGCACAAGGTTGTAATGCTTTCATAAATGATGGGAGTCAATTAGTCTATATTTTAGCGTTGCCAAATCTCATAAGAATTTTTTGGGGTTGACGCTGATGTTGGAATAAAATTTCTGATTTACGGAATATTTTAAATAGATTTTTTTTTTTTTTTTTTCTTTTTACATTCCTAATTTCAATTTTGTTTCTTTTCATAGAGGGCAGTAAGGATTTCAGTGTAAACAAGCAAAAAGTTGTTTGTGAGCTGTGTATAAAAATAATAATTTTAGCAATGTTAATAACAGATGGACACTGATCACAAGAGGCCTTATAAGGGCTTAAAGAAAAACAAGGACAGTTAAAGTAAATGTTTGAGAATTATATTTAAAAAATACAAGACAATATATTTATAGTTGCTGGTGGAAAAGGTGAAATATATAAACCTCTACCTAAAAAACAAAACAAAAAAAAATTGTATAAGATGTGGATTAATGCATACAATTGAGAGTTCATTTTTGAAATCCCATCTGATAGGGAATAGCTGAACTCTGAAATAGCTTCAAGCACAGTTCTGTTAATGGATCTCATCGCTTAGGCAAATAAACTAAGAATCTCAGGTACAGCTCCAGATCGGTGAATGAGAATTGGCAGTCACGTGCCCTGCGCATGACCCCAAGACAAATGTTTTCAACGTGAGTCTAATGAATTGGTTTTACAGTAAATGTTATGCATTGCACGCACCTCTGGCACTGAAGGGGTTATTGCATTTTCAGCTTGAAATGCACGACTGCTCTCCTCTGACCTTCTGACAGCAAAGTTAATGCAGTGATTTTTTTTATGTGTTTGGCTATGCAGTGTATTGTGTGCCACTGCTAAAGATTATGATTTGAGGAGTCATGTTCGGTATTTTACCTTCTATGTATTTAGTGGAGGCACCTGACTCACTGCTTATAATATAGTCTTGCAAAAAATAATAATCTGCAGCGGATTTGGTGTTGAGGGAGCAATGCTACTGTACAAATTCTGACCAACCCTTTAGCCTCTCTACATCCTGGTCAATTCTTGTTCCAGCATCTGTGACACAGTGGCTATATGATAGATGGGACAGGTGTCATTCAGACTAATGTAATCCAGTGATTGGCTCTCTAATATGACCTGGCACCACCTGAGCTCAATCCTTTTCTGGTAGCAGAATTATAATTTGCTGCTCTGAAGTCTTTTTTTCACTTATCAGAAATTCCAACTTAACCCCCCTGATTGCTCTTGGGAACGGGATTCTTTGTGTTGTTCGACGAGTACCAACATCTGATATTAACAGGTCACTGTTAGAGGTTCAGTTAAAGTAAACTTTATATGCATGTGTTGCGTGAAAACCCTATTCTCGATGAAAATGACCGTATATGTATTGAAAAATTTGGTAATGTTTTTACAAACCAATGATGTTGTTTTTGAAGGCCTGCATGGAAATTATAAGGTGGACCAATATGCATTTTCTTAATTAATTAATTTAATTGCATAAAAAAATGTTTAATTGCATAAAAAAATGAACACTCTTTACATAGAGTTTACGCAATGTCCATTATGGTCATGTGTTTATCTACGGTATCTACATTATAACTGAAGTAACACAATAAGTAAACCTAATTACAATGATCCTGGGTGCATTATGTTTACAGTAAACTTGAAATCTCATTGTTAAAAAGCTTGTATTGTAATACATGATAAATGCCCAATTGCAATTGAGCTACATAGTTTGAAGTATCACTCTAGCGCTACTAGTAATAAAAATAAATTTTTACAAACATTGAAAATGAACACTGCAGTAGTCAAAATATGAAAGAATTTATTTTTAAAAAGTCACTGCGCAATCATTTATTTATCACAATTTTTAGACTGTAGCTGCTGCAATGGAGTAGCGTCAGTGCATTGCAGTTAACCTGGACAGAGTTATGTCACTTGGGCAGAACCGACAAAATTATTTACTTTTTTTTTAACTTAAAATACACATATTATTAGCAGTAATTTTTTTATAACCCAGTATATTTCATTGGGTGCAGAACATTAATGAGACAGGTAGATTTAGAGATAAGGCCCAGATCAAAAGCCTACTATACAGTAGATATATATATATATATATATATTTAATAGTTAGCAAATATAGTTTATCAAATTTTGAATTACAGACTCCATGAAAATAAATGCTTTCTTGTACATGTCATATTTTATTGTATTTAAATTTAATTTAATTTTAAGAGTTGATATGCAAAAAAAAAACCCAATCCTATGTCATCTTTAACTGTGGGTATTACTTGAAATAGTCACTATTAAAATGTATCTGCCATCAAGTTTTGTTTCACCATTGCATACTGTATTTCAATACCTATTGTTCTGAATTATTGTTAATCCTGTAGATCAATATGTTAAGTATTTTCCACTGATCACCGTGAGCTTTTGCGTGGCTGGCCACCTACGTTCGAGACTTTAGCGGTATCTGTAGACTCGAAAACTTTTTTTTTTGACTGACAATTTGAAAAAAGCTTCCTGTCTATTTTATATTTTCACACTTCATTACATGAGAAACACAAGTGCTGATAACAGATGGGAACCCTCTTTTGAAGGGCTGACAGGGGAAAACATAACAGGCCTATTTAGTGTGCAGACAATTCTCTTATTCATAATTCAACCAGTAGCATTTTATAACGTAGAATAAGACTACAAGAAAACATCGGAAGAGCTGCACATTATTATATTGAGATAAAAAGGTGGATTATACAGGAGAGAAACACTCTTCCATTTTCATTTGTATTAATCTGTTAATAAGAATCTAATGCAATTTGGTTCAATATTAGTAATCATGAAACATCATAAAGTGAATCACAATTTAATAAGTTTTAATATTGCATCTGTTACTGTATAATAAAACATATTGTACAGGCTTATGGCAATTGTTTGTGAAACAATATAATAGAGTTCATAACGGAGTTGGAAAATAAAGTGGTGTTCCTGTTTACTTATTTAAGTCTGCCCACGTTCTACTTATATCTGCAGATGTATGGGGTAATGGCTGAGTGTTCTCTTTTAAGCTATGCTTAAGTCATGTGCTTGTGCTTGCTATCTTGTGATCAAGAAGCAAACGTTACCAGTATACCGATTTACTATCCTATTTAAAATGCTATGCTGCCTACCAAATGCACAGCCTCACCCCCAACCAGTACCAATAGATGATGGATTTGACCAACTTAGATATGAAATGAACCCATAAAATTTTGAGCGGCAAATATGCTTTCATATTTCCATAATTAATTTTAAAATACATTGATGTACGTGACATTTTATTTAAAAAAAATAATAATAATTTATAATGTCTGAAAATAGCTGTGAAACAGCTAAGCCTAATTTGAATGGACTTGCGCCCATTTCAATGAAAATAATAATACTGTAGCAAACGATGAACACTTAGGCAGCACTAATATTACACTACACAAGACTTATTTGATTTGGGAGAAATTATTCTCTATTTAATAACAGCCGAATATACTAACGCACTCCTGTCTGAAAATGTTTCACCCTTTCCATGTAACATACACCAAGTTCTGTTGGTTTTATGTTATTAACTGTATGTACTCAGTCAGACTGTGAGCAGAACAGCAATGAAAATAGAAGAAGCGGAATTACCAATAATTATCAAATAGCAAATCTCAGAAAGACGTCATTCTAGTTTCATAATGCAAGTAGACGATAAGATATGCATGCGTGCACAAAAACATATCATATGCTCACTGCGTGTTCCTAGCGCATACGTGCTTGAAAGTATTATATGTAAATTATACTTCTCATATATAATCGTCTTCTCTTTAAATTCATATTAATCAGGTAATGGCTCGATAATGGGTAGATTGTTTGACTAAATATGACATGATGCCCCAGCTAGCTTAGGCAGGTATAGACCACGCTAGTGGATGACGCAGAGGATACAAGCCTTGGTATGTCTGCAAGACATTGGCTGTGCATAACACGGATAGAGGGAGCAAAATATTGTTCTTTGTGAGCATCTATAATATGCTCGAAGTTCAGAGAAAAGGTATAATGGTAAGGAAGCCTGAGTGACGTGTGTAACCAGAAAGTTGCAATAATAACACACAGATTAAGAACAACACAGTTAAACTGCTCCCATCGCTCAGTGGGTAGAAATGGTAGTCTCATTTCTACAATTGTGTTGGCTACTAACAACTACAGGTATGTGGTCATTTACAATCAACTCAGAAACCGTCTAAACATTGAGAGTGCAATGAAGGGTAGTGTTACATAATGACGTTGGGGTGAATAACAATGGAATAAATAAAATATAACAAAAAGAAAACATGGAAAAAAATCAAAACACAATAAAATTGAAAAGGCATCACATATACAAAAAAAAGGAAACAAAATATACAGTCCTACCATGAAGGTAAGGTTTTATTTTCAGAAAAAGAGTTCGTCCTCACATTTACACCATGCCTGTGTACATAAACCATTTCCCTAAGATAAAGATAAAAGAATTTATCAGTTGTCTGGGGGAAATGCCTTTAAAAAAAACAAAAAAACAACACAAAAAAGACCATAAACATTTCCGTTTAGAATTTAAAAAAATAAAAATAAACATTGTGTAACATACAAACATTGTTTGCTTTCTGTTAAGCATGCATGTAATTGTATACACATATGTAAATAATAATATATATATATATATAAAGTTATAGATCATAATTATTAAATGTCTTTTAAACAAATGTAGTAGTAGCTTGTATTCTACAGGGATCAAATATTAACAAATTACATCTCTATATTTCACTAGCTTACACAAACACACACACACACACACAACGTACACATATAACAATTACATGTAACAGTCGCATACTAATCACACATCACAACTATGGTAAACAAACATATAGGAGAAAGAAATGTCCAATATTTATTTATTACCTGTAATCTAGATTTAATCGTCGGCTATATTTATATATAAGCAGATAAGAGAGCGCTAAACTAAAGATCTGTGTATAGACACAAACACAGAATTATCACACACAGAACAAGTTTAGGAGTCAAACCAAAGCTGTAATGAGTAGTTGTGTGTGTCAGGCAGCTGGGGCTATGAGTGTCACTCCTGCACTATCAAACACACACATAAAGCACGGATGGAGGCAGGGAGGCTAAATATTTTACTGTCAGAGCATGTCCAGGACGACAATTCATTTCTCTCTCATGTACTTCAGGACAATGACAATTTAATACAAGGCTATAGGATGTAAAAGGAGGAAAAGGCCGGAGAGAAAGCAAAACATGTCAGACGGGGCTGCTGCGCGGCTGAATGATTGCTCCTTCATTTAGTATTGGTAATGCAGACTATTCTAATATTAAGAAAACCCAGAGTAGCAGTTCTGCCCAAGATGACAGGCTTGCTTACATTTATATCATTATGGAAGCTTAAAAAAACCCCCCAACAGAAATATACTCAGTATATATATATATATATATATATATGCCAAATTACTGACATTGTGTTATAGTGCATCAGAAATCCATGTGTCCATATGTCTACTGTAGATGTCTGTGCATATGTTTACATAATTCCATATGAAGTATATACTAGCGTAAGGGCTTATCTGTCTATCTATCTACGTATCTATCTATCTATCTATCTATCTATCTATCTATCTACGTATCTATCTACATATCTACGTATCTACGTATCTATCTATCTATCTATCTATCTATCTATCTATCTATCTATCTATCTATCTATCTATCTATCTATCTATCTATGCATCTCCGTATCTATCTATCTATCTATCTATCTATCTATCTATCTATCTATCTATCTATCTATCTATCTATCTATCTATCTCCCTATCTACGTATCAACCTGTCTATCTATCTATCTATCTATCTATCTATCTATCTATCTATCTATCTATCTATCTATCTATCTATCTACCTACTGTTGTCAGACAATGGACACAGCCAGGTACCATAGCCAAAACAAAAGCCACCGTTTGGTCAAGAGCATTCTAAAAATACCACGTAAAACAATATTTTTTTAACCTCTTGGTGTTCAAAGGACAATCAAGAAAAAGTTGGATTGTACACGAATAGAACTTGTCAGCAGGTATATAAATATTGAAGACTCAAAATTACCCAGCAAAGAGATTTCCTTTACCCTACCGGGTGCCTGTCCGCCTAGTGACATATATATTGGATGAGCCGTTTCAGATCTGCACAAACACTTCCAGTGTATTTTAGAAACACACAGAAGAAAGAACAATTCTGCATTTCTAAAACGGGTTATAAACATTTACAGAACTTTACCAAAGTAAGCAGCACTTATCCGCAAACACATTTTCATCCTGGAGCTACGACTGACTCTGGTGGCATTTGAAAACTTATCAGGTCATCTGATGAGGAAACTACGTGCGCCGATCTCTTTGTGGAATCTCTGCATTACCCAGGAATAGCGTCAGGGAGATAATATATCATTTTCTAATTTTTTTTTTTTAAGAGGTTGCAAGCAGCCTTAAAATGTTATGCACCTGAAATAGTGGGGCGCACTCTCTAGATGCGGCCGCAGTGATGTGGTAATGTGTAGAAACATTATAAGACATAGCTACGTCTTCCTGGGCATTCACAGCCATTGGAAAGCAAAAGTGCAAATTTCTACTGCTACAGCTTAAAAATTTAATTTTAGAAATAAATTAATGTCCTAATCGCTGGTCGCTCATTCTCAATCAAAAATATTGTTATTTTAAAATAAAAATGCAGAAAAAGAAGTAGACTCATCTGTAACTGAAAATGCCTGACATAATACACCTTGAAATTTGCAGTGAAAGGCAGAAAGACCAACCATTCTGGGAAATTAATGGGTATTCACAGGGGCTTTGCTAATAACATGGGTTAATTACAGCTGCAATGCACTGGCTCAGTAAATAAAAGACCACAACTATAAACACATTAAAATGAGCATTCAGCTCTATAAAATGGGCCAGCTCCCCTGAAAGCCTGGGCTGTCAGAGTAACATGGAAATGTGCAGGGGGAGAGATGTTTTCCCCATTATTCCCAACACTCTACATTGTGCATGGTGGGATTTGGCCATTCGATTACGAGATGCCTATTGCTCTTAATACAGTTAGTTAAGGGTTTACCACGAATGGCAGCAGTAAAAGCAGTATCTGGATGAAGATGTCCTATTCAGCTTCTAGTATTCCACAAAACTTAAACTGTGCTGATCTCAGAAACTTGCGCATCAGGGACGCTATACTGGCGCAGCTCTCTAGGGAAAAAACTTAGGATATAAAAGTGAAGTAAAGGAAAGGAAATCAGAGCGAGTTAAGTGTGATCCTGAGATCCCAAATGGAAACGCGATCACTTAAAAGCAATCACTTAGGATTGTGTACTCATTTATTGTTGCACTAATGTCATCTTATCTTGGCGTCCTGACAAGCAGTAGCCTTTTCTTATCAACATTACACTGGCTACAATTTAAACCACCCAAGCGACTTTTTATTCTTTTTTTTTTTTTTCAAGATTCTTCTTTTTATCTAAAGCTATATTGCAGAATAGACCAAAGGAGGGAAAACATTTCTTTTTTCAATAGACGTCCATCTCCTATTTAATAGTTTATTATCCTGATACCTAATACAACATGTCATTCTTTTTTTTTTGTCTTACTAAACTGTTACAACCAACACCAGCTCCTGCTTTCCCTTTTTTGGACCGTCATTTGCCTTTCCGTCTCCCAACAGCTGTGACAACTGTTAAAATAGTCAGTAAAATTAAGTCAGAGCTGTAATCCTTTAGTCAATGTAACATTTTAATCAGAGGTGGAAGGAGTTTTATGTAAAGAGCCTACTGTTTCATTTCCAGAGAGGAGATTGACACATATGTCAGAATGGGGCGATACATTTATTGCATCTGTTGCCTTAATAACAATTATTTTGAAGGAAAGGCGGATGCATTCAGCTAGGCTTAAGTTATTATATGCTCTTGGGGTTTAAAACCTAAGCACATTGATGCTCAAGTACACAGTGAGCTGAATGTTTCCAATTCTTCTTTTTTATCTATTATTACTATATTTATTAGTATTATGTTACGTATCGTCCGTTCGCAAAGTGCACAACAAATGGACACATGCAAAAATAAATTAGTAATTTCCACAAGGGCGCAAATATATCAGATAAGTGAAAACGACAAACACGTTTGCACTATATAAAGTGTGTGCTTTTTTCTGCAGAAATAGAATGATCATTTTGTGCTCATTTAAACCTTATTTTTGTGCTAGGGGGTAATGCGACCACTACGTAGTGACAGCAGCGTTTCACGCCATGTACTATACTGTAAGCTGTAAAACACAGTGCCTGCACCTGACATCTGCACACAGATCATTTCAACGCATCTTCCTTAAGAGGCTTATCTAAAGTAATCATTCAAATTAGCTATAAGAAGGTAAATGTAAGAAAGCTTATTTAGCAGAGGCAGAGAGTAGACCACACTATAAAGGCTGCTTTATATTTCTTGCAGACCAAAGTTTCAAACTTAGCCATGGTGAATATGCCCCTTCTATCTGACAATATACCACACCTAGCGAAGTGTCCTGCTCCTAACACGCCTGTGTTCCTGATGGGAATGGTGCGCCCTGTGACAATCTTATCGCATCTTTGTATGGCTTCTAAACTTGCTGGATTTATTCCGAAATCTTACAGTCACCTTTTAGTGTCAAGTGCGCTTTGTGTGCAGCCTGAGTTACATCCAGCTCCCCCACACACACAAAGTGCACTATGTGTGTTACATCCAACCCCCTGACACACTCACACACACACTGTGGTTGTTAGCAAACAGTATGAGACTATTCTGATTTCTACAATTACAGACGCCTGCTTGCATTGCTAAGAGTGTAGCAGTGTAATCACCCCCACATGACATAGGTGTATCAATGACAGACACCAGACCTGAAGCAAAAAAAAAAAATATCCAATATAACACATCTGACTTATTAGTCTGTCACCGAAATAAACATTATATATGAATATATATATAAATATGAAAATTTTTTTTTAACACATACATACAGTACCTATAACACATATATGTGTGACTGTGTGTGTGTGTATATATCTATCTATCTATATATATATATTTATATAAATATATACAGTATGTGTGTGTCTTGTGTCTATATATATATATATATATATATATATATGTGTGTGTGAAATACATTTTGGATAGATTTGTAACGCAATATGTGAAATATTCACTTAATTATTACTAACTGTTTTATTCTTAATTTTATATATTACAAAAAAAACATTAACCCCTCTAAATCAAAGGCATTTTATTTGCTACAGTACAACATCCTAACGAGCCCCGGTTACTGATTGACCGGCGCCTGCATTACACCCAGTTAATGCTTACCCACCTAGAACACAGAAGCTGCCTCACAAATAGTTCTCTGAACACGCTTTCCCAGTCTGTCATTATCCCCCAGCAGCGAGCGTGTCACTTCTGCTAAATGTGACAGGCTGCCATACAACAAGCGCCTCAGTGGTCTGAATGGCAATGCAGGTTTCTGCCGTGTCCAGGGGCTTCCAGGGCAATGTGCTACACTCTAGCGAAACAACACATTCTAACACTTGTCTCGGCTTTTGTGCCAAGTGCCTATTCTTAGCACCTGAATAAGGAGCGAGGGGGGCACACAGCTGTTCCCCTGACGGTGACAGGACTCACAAGGTAACAATCCCACAGTCATACAAGCCCTGCACACAATAGAGACAAGACAAGCACACAGAGACCACTCATGCACAGAGACCCTCCTAGCCTCTACCTGCATCCGGCAATTAATGGCATGCATTGTGGAAAGAGATAAAAGAACAAGCAGAATAGGTACCTACTCTTCCTCGTAGTGCAGGGAAAAAGACTCTGGAAGGCAAAGTTCTATCGAATCCATGTGCGCCCGGCAACCATAATTTGTGCACCCCAGCTATAAATCAAAGTTTCCTTGTCAGAGGACAGTGCAATTAACACAAATGTTCTCCTGGTGACAAGCCTATAGGCACAGCCAGTTGGGACCAAAAGCTCTCACACTCTCCTAATCAAGGACTTAAAGCCCCGATTGCAGCTTATTAATATGAAGTAGAGGTTTACATATGCAGTCCCTCTGGTGCACTTGGCTACTGGATTGGTGGGAGGGTGGCCAATGAGAGGCGGGCAGGGCAGACGCTCCACACACTGTGACAGCGAGGCAGGTACTGTGGGAGGGGGGTGTGGGACACAGTGAAAGCTGAGATGGAGAGGGAGATTTCTCCTGAGCTACAAATGTTTCCTTTGGGCTACAGTACAAAGAGGGAATAAAAGGTTTCTCTGTTTGGGCATTAAACGTTTGTTATAACATTAAACACAACTCACCAGAGCCAAATGAAAGAGAGATTTCATGTAGCTTCATATTTTCCTGCTGAGGCATTTGCCAGTTCTAGGCATGAAGTTTTGCCCAGCCTCCCTACATGCCAATGTCTCCTGTCCTGCTACAGGGTGGCAGCGATCTACCACCTTATATTCCGATTCATTGTTTGTGTTTACAAATAATCATTTCCTTCTGTTGTGGTTTTTTTCCCACAGTTTAAATTTTTTATGGAATGCGCTAAATTAAATTTGCTTACGGGATTTTGCCATCGAGCGCTGGGGATTTAATGATGTTTCCAGTTTGGGATTCAGCGCTAAATTCTATTTCAGGTGACAAATGTGTCCCTAATATTTTCTCAGGGAATTCTCATTGTGTTTCCCAAGTGTTTTCAGCTCCTGGTACAGAACCCAGCGTACACTGGCATTTGGCACTGTGCACTGTCGCAGGATAGGGTTAACGATGCAAAGGCTACATGTGAGTCCCTTACAAAAGCTGCAGTTGCTGTGGGAGTGACAGGGTTAATCTTACTCCAAGATACACATAACACACACACACATGTTTGTCTACATAAATCCACGCCTTGGTGCACTTGTC